>NC_091770.1:15986818-16289848 GCF_029378745.1 Bos indicus | reverse complement strand
GCCCTTTACCTTCTAATTCTTTAGACTCTTCCCTTGAAAACAGGGAGTATAACCAACCTTACACACCAGTCATAAGAATTAGATGCAGGAGCACTTTCTATATTACATTTGCACTGTTACAAAATGTTTTTCTCATGGGGAGGGAGGCAATCCCAGCCTTCATTGAGGGAACAGCAAAGTTATCTCCACACTTCGTTCAAAGTTTTATTATCATTCTGAAGGTGTAAACAACAGAGAACACCAGATTTGTTTTTGCTTTGTTTGATGCCCACAGTTTATTTTTAAACTTTAATTGAATAAGTTGTCAACATTTTAACACTGGGCTATTTTATACACATATTCAGTTTCCTGTCATCTCTGGCAGCTAAAGGCCAACCTTCCCACACAGCAAGAATCACCAGCTCTAAGCAGGGACTGCCCTGTTTTAGACAGCACAGGTGCTCTCCCCTTGCACACAGTCCTGCAGTGTCTTGTTACCAGACGCACAGATCCTTGGGTGGGTGTCACCTTTCAGAAGTAAGAACTTCTCTTACACATGCTTACTTTGTTGAGTGTGGTAGGCTGGATAATGGTTCCCCAAAGATGTCCACATCCTAATTTCCAAAAACCCAACTACTTTACACGGCAAAAAGGGACTTTGCGGGTTTAATTTAGTTAAGAATCTTGAAATGGAACCGTTATACTAGATTATCCAAGTGGGCCAAATGTAATTGTAAAGGTCCCTCCTTATAACAGGGAGGCATTTAACTCTCTGTAATGACCCTAAGGCCCAGGTATACAAAGATACACATATCAAGAAAGATATTCTAGGGCTTGGAGGTTATCTCTCTGAAGCTGGCCAAAGGCCAGTCCTTTCTTTGGAATGTGCAAAGTTTGAGACCCCAGCCCCTTTACTGTACAGGGCAGTACCTGGCCCTTCACCCAAGTTCTCTTATAGCAAAATGCTTCTCTTTGAGCATCTACATTAAGCTAAGCATTTATATAATTGACACAGCAATAGTATTAATATGAATATGCCTAACATTTGGAGAAGCCAGTATGGGCTATAGACAGATTTAAAGAAAAACTAATCCAGCCTATATCCATTACATACATTTTTATATTTTTGTGCTAACTGGATAACTAATCTCTCCCCTCCATTAACTGTTACTTACCCCTTATGATAAATTCACTCAGTCGTGTCTGACTCCTTGCTACCACATGGCTGTAGACTGCCAGACTCCTTAGTCCATGGGGATTCTCCAGGCAAGAATATTGGAGTTGGTTGCCATGCCCTCTGCCAGGGGATCTTCCCAATCCAGGGATTGAACCCAGGTCTCCCACGTTGCAGGCGAATTCTTTATAGTCTGAGTCACTAGGGAAGCCCTATGATGAATTAGTACCAAAAAACCACTAGACCACTCAGGTAAGACCTAACCCTTACGATTATACAGTGGAAGTGACAAATAGATTCAAGGAATTAGATCTGATAGACAGGTGCCTGATGAACTATGGACAGAAGTTCATGACTTTTTACAGGAGACAAGGATCAAGACCATCCCCAAGAAAAAGAAATGCAAAAAATAAAAATGGCTCTCTGAGGAGGCCTTACAAATAACTGTGAAAAGAAAAGAAGTAAAAGGCACAGGAGAAAAGGAAAGACATACCCATTTAAATGCAGACTTCCAAAGAACAGCAAGGAGAGATAAGAACTCATTACTCAAGGATCAGTGCAAAGAAATAGAGGAAAGCAATAGAATGGGAAAGACTAGAGATCTCTTTAAGAAAACTAGAGATACCAAGGGAATATTTTATGCAAAGATGGACTCAATAAAGGACACAAATTGTATGGAAATGGCAACCCACTCCAGCACTCTTGTCTGGAAAATCCCATGGATGGAGGAGCCTGGTAGGCTATAGTCCATGGGGTCGCAAAGAGTCAGGCATGATTGAGTGACTTCACTTTCACTTTCACTTTTCACTCTCAAGCATTGGAGAAGGAAATGGCAAGCCACTCCAGTATTCTTGCCTGGAGAATCCCAGGGCCAGAGGAGCCTGGTGGGCTGCTGTCTATGGGGTCACACAGGGTCAGACATGATGGAAGCGACTTAGCAGCAGCAGCAGCAACAGAAGCAGAAGATATTAAGAAGAGGTGGCAAGAATACAGAGAAGAACTGTACAAAAAAGATATTTACGACCCACGAATCACAATGGTATGATCACTCATCTAGATCACTCATCTAGAGCCAAACATTCTAGAATGCAAAGTCAAGTGGGCCTTAGGAAGCATCACTATGAACAAAGCTAGTAGAGGTGATGGGTCCAGTTGAGCTATTTCAAATCCTGAAAGATGATGCTGTGAAAGTGCTGCACTCAATATGCCAGCAAATGTGGAAAACTCAGCAGTGGCCACAGGAATGGAAAAGGTCAGTTTTCATTTCAATCCCAAAGAAAGGCAATGCCAAAGAATGCTCAAACTACCGCACAATTGTACTCATCTCACATGCTAGTAAAGTAATGCTCATAATTCTCCAAGCCAGGCTTCAACAGTATGTGAACCATGAACTTCCAGATACTCAAGCTGGTTTTAGAAAAGGCAGAGGAACCAGAGATCAAATTGCCAACATCCATTGGATTATCAAAAAAGCAAGAGTTCCAGAAAAACACCTATTTCTGCTTTATTGACTATGCCAAAGCCTTTGACTGTATGGATCACAACAAACTGTGGAAGATTATTCAAGAGGTGGGAATACCAGACCACCTGACCTGCCTCTTGAAAAATCTGTATGCAGGTCAGGAACCAACAATTAGAATTGGACATGGAACAACAGACTGGTTCCAAATGGGGAAAAGAGTGCATCAAGGCTGTATATTTTCACCCTGTTTATTTAACTTATATGCAGAGTACATCATGAGAAACGCTGGGCTGGAAGAAGCGCAAGCTGGAATCAAGATTGCCGGGAGAAATATCAATAACCTCAGATATGCAGATGACACCACCTTTATGGCAGAAAGCAAAGAACTAAAGAGCCTCTTGATGAAAGAGGAGAGTGAAAAAGTTGGCTTAAAACCCAACATTCAGAAAACTAAGATCATGGCATCTGGTCCCATCACTTCATGGCAAATAGGGAAACTGTGGAAACAGTGAGAGACTTTATTTTGGGGGGCTCCAAAATCACTACAGATGGTGACTGCAACCATGAAATTAAAAGATGCTTATGCCTTGGAAGAAAAATTATGACCAACCTAAATAGCATATTAAAAAACAGAGAGATTACTTTGTCAACAAAGGTCCGTCTAGTCAAGGCTATGGTTTTTCCAGTAGTCATGTATGGATTTCTAGAGTTGGACTATAAAGAAATCTAAGCACTGAAGAACTGATGTTTTTGAAGAAGACTCCTGTGTTAAAGAAGACACTTGAAAGTCCCTTGGACTGCAAGGAGATCCAACCAGTCCATCCTAAAGAAAATCAGTGCTGAATATTCATTGGAAGGACTGATGCTGAAGCTGAAACTCCAATACTTTGGCCAGCTGATGCGAAGAACTAACTCTTTGGACAAGACCCTGATGCTGGGAAAGATTGAGGGTGGGAGAAGGGGACGACAGAGGATGAGATTGTTAGATGGCATCACCCACTCAACGGACATGAGTTTGGATAAACTCTGGGAATTGGTGATGGAGTGGAGGGAGGCAGTCCATTGGTTCGCAAACTCTGGTATGCAAAGAATTGGACACGACTGAGCTTCTGAACTGAACTGATTTAGAAGTAGCTGGTACAATTCATGTTGATGTATGGCAGAAACCAATACAACATTGAAAAGCAATTATCCTGCAATTAAAATAAATTTTAAAAAATGGAAGTTAGCTGATAACTAGATAAATCTAGTTTTTCTGGCACTACATCCTAGGGAGGTTTTAATTCAACCTTCTAATACATCTGATCATCAATATCAGTGTTATCATATGACTGACCTGTTTACATAAAGTCATAGAATTTTACCAATAATGCCAGTGTTACATCATAATTAAGTGTGGTCATGATATGATACTATTTCCTTACAGAACAAATTGGTAAGAATTACAGAGGTTATCACCATGCCTTATCAAAAGAATTGGCCCTTGTCCATATACCAGACAACTGTTATAAACAGGTATTTTACAGTTAGCCACAACTAGATTATTTCCGGGTTCCAAGTCAAACGGAAACAAAACTAGTCATCCTGTGTCAGTTTACACACTTACACTGAGACTGCTTTCCATTATGTGCTACTGCATAGCAGGGTCAACCGCCTTCTGAAGACATGGATAACTGTTCCTATACTGTCTCTGCCAACTGTATGATAGGGTATGTCTTATTTTGATGTATTCTTGGGTTAGTGAACAGGAGCAAAAATCATTGACAAATAAGGGAGAATGAACTGAGGGACAGGAGAGTGAAGAGGGGAATAGCAGACAACACAAGGGGGGACGGCAGGCACTATGGCCTGACAGGACAGTCAAACTTAGGTGGTATAGGCAGGAGGACACCTGAGACATATGTGTATTTTACCTCCACGGCCAAGGATATGAGGGAGGAGGGAGAACAAAACAACCTCCACTTGTGAAGCAGCAAGTTCCTGTGCATAAGGTGATTCTAAAAGAACATGGACAGCATTATGCACAGCAGTAAATTTTAAAAGAAAACAAGAAACAAGTTAATGTTCCAACAATGAGAGAATGAATACATTTCCTAAATTACACAAAATTAAATTCAAATTCCTTAATTACAATTAAACAAATTATTTGATAAAACAAAATTTGCAAAAATAAATCAAGTGGAAAAAGCAGGAGATAGAAGAATGCACACGACCTTACTGATCAAATACATAGTTTAGAGAGGCAGGCATATGTTACAAAATTATTTGTAAATGCTTTGTAATGCTGAATAAATTTAAAATAATTAATTCTGGAGACAAAGAGGAAGGAATTGGATCAGGGACACGTATACCAGGGTGGGGTAGGAGGGAATGTCAAATCATCAGCAATCTTTTCTTTTTTAAACTATGTGGTAGATACAGAAGTGTGTGTTCATAACTCTCTATACTTTTTTTGAATCTCTGAAATAAATCTTAATCATAAAAGGTAAAATTTTGTAACATTTTTAACATCTAGAGGGTTCAGTTCAGTTCAGTTGCTCAGTCGTGTCCGACTCTTTGCGACCCCATGAATCGCAGCACCAGGCCACCCTGTCCATCACCAACTCCCGGAGTTCACTCAGACTCACGTCCATCGAGTCAGTGATGCCATCCAGCCATCTCATCCTTGGTCCTCCCCTTCTCCTCCTGCCCCCAATCCCTCCCAGCATCAGAGTCTTTTCCAATGAGTCAACCCTTCACATGAGGTGGCCAAAGTACTGGAGTTTCAGCTTTAGCATCATTCCTTCCAAAGAAATCCCAGGGCTGATCTCCTTTAGAATGGACTGGTTGGATCTCCTTGCAGTCCAAGGGCCTCTCAAGAGTCTTCTCCAACACCACAGTTCAAAAGCATCAATTCTTCGGCGCTCAGCCTTCTTCAGAGTCCAACTCTCACATCCATACATGACCACAGGAAAAACCATAGCCTTGACTAGACTAACCTTTGTTGGCAAAGTAATGTCTCTGCTTTTGAATATGCTATCTAGGTTGGTCATAACTTTCCTTCCAAAGAGTAAGCATCTTTTAATTTCATGGCTGCAGTCACCATCTGCAGTGATTTTGGAGCCCAGAAAAATAAAGTTTGACACTGTTTCCACTGTTTCCCCATCTATTTCCCATGAAGTGATGGGACCAGATGCCATGATCTTCTTTCATATAAATCATTTCATTTGGTGTGTAGGATAAAACTGAGATAGTGAAAGTAACTGTTACCAATATTTCATCTTATAAATGAAGAAAACAAGGCTCAATAAATATGCCACAACTAGTAAATAGAAGAGAGACCGGGCTAGAACTAAGATCTTTGAGGTCCAAATCACCACAGTTCTTTAATGCGGTAATATTTGGTCAGTGAGACTGCTGTCTGAACAGAGTCAAGGCTACAACTATTCCAGTTATCCCAGTTTATCCTTTTCTCACTCTTGTGTTAAATCAAATGGCGCTAAATCAAACTGCAACCAAAAAGTACTTATTGAGGTACTTCTGCTTATGCCCAAGGTTATAAAAGGTCTTTCCACCAGGTTTTCTGAAACTTCAGATATTATCGGTTCCTTTCCATCATCATAAAAATCAAAGTAGAAATTAGTTCTTATTCAGAATCACAGAATCATTTCCCCCCACCCTAAGTGGGGGTGGGGGTGGGGGGACTCTTTAGCTACTCAACTGAAAAGCAGTACCAACGTCAGAAAACCTGGGCAATCAGAAAGCTAGATTTTATGTTTCACTTTGGCACTGGATTTATGTTCATTAGATCACATTATACATCTGAGTCTTACTTTACCCAATTGGAACAGAAATAGACAGTTGGCAATTTTGAAACACTCAAAAGACATTGCATGATCACAGAGCACTATTAATGTATCTTGCATAGCTTGCTGCTGCATTGTGGCTTAAAGTGCAACTATTTGGTTTGCTGATCACAGAAGTGTACTATAAAGAGTTAATTTGCACTATCATTTAATAAACCTTTTCAAATATCTCATGTTATAGTTCCATAATGATTAGTCAGTTATCAGGTAAGGCAGTATAGTGTGGTAATTAATAGTATGGGCTATACTGTGCTTAGTTCCTGATCTATAAAATGAGAGTAATACTAACTCCTTCTTAGAATTGGCATAGTTCTGGTTGGGCCCAATAAAATTGGCTGTTTGCATTATTACACATAATCATCACACTAATTCATACTCTTAAGGGAGCACTGACTGTATTTTGAGAGTGGTAATTATGAATTTTGTTCCCTGTACCATTTTCTAGAAAATTGTCACTCCCCACCCCATCAGCATGACAGCAGCAAGCCTGCCATGTTTCTATAATGTGTCTGTGCCCTTTGCCACCGATAATTGGTTCAAGGGTTAACATTGTGATCCAAGCTGATTTGACTATTTATTCCTGAAAATTATGGAACTTGAAGGGAGAGAGAGAGGAGAAAAAGAAGAAAGTAGGACAAGAGAAGAAAAATGAAAGGGTAAAAAGCAAAGAGGCTAGTCTCTCAGTTTCTGTACCTGTAACTGTACGGCTAAGATTATCTTGGTGCCCATGCTTCCTGCGCTGGGACTAGATGCTGGAGAGGGAGAAAAACAAGGCAAAGAGCCAGAAAGAAGCAAGGGAGAGAGAGATGGATAATGGAAGTGGCTTTCAGGTCCCCCTTTCCAGGTTATTCCTGAGAGGTGGATGCCTTTGTCTTTGGATATTGTCTTTGGATGTTGCAGGGCATCCAAGTATCGTCCTTTTGTACTTAGCTTAGCCAAATTTTGATCATGTAACTTGCATCCAAAAAATGTCTTACTACCCATTTTCCATGCTGCTCTTCAATTTCTTTAATGGGAATATAGTCTATCCCCTAAGTCAACCCCCACACATCCTCCTAAATCCTCCTGTCAGGGATTAACTAATTCTTGGCCTCCTACCACTCAAGGACAGATTCCTGCCCTCTAACTCCTACGCCTACTATTCTCTGTATCAATCCTTCCTTCTGATCCCCCTGACATCAGGTCATGGCAACTGCTGGCAAGAATAAATTAGAAAAGGATGAAGCCACAAATCTAAAAAGGTAGAGAAAACTAGCTGAGAACAATCATCTCTCAGCGAATATTTGTTAATTCACAATGAAGGTTGGAGCATGTGGGAATCAATCCAGACTAAGCTCTTAATCTGGGCCAACATGGCAAGGCACTGGGAAGAGGAAAAGATCAAGTCTAGTAGGTAAGCATTCAGAGAGGTAAACGGGGAGAGAGAGAAAGAGAGAGAGAGAGAGAGAGAGAGAGAAAGCAGAATGGCCTCAGAGGCAGAGTAAGAGACTGCACTGATGACTGCTCTCCTCCCTCTCTCAGAGATTCCCCTGCAGGTCTCTGACTTCTTCTAGCTGGAATGGACACTGTGGGCCTCAGGTTGCCTTCAGCCTGCAAGTAACATACATACAGGGCAGACAATAACCAGCCTTCTAGTCAAGGCTGGGCATACTGCACTCACAGACTATTTCTCAGCTGACATTTTCAGATACATAAATTTTTGGACATCAAAATCCTCACTGTTTAACTAAAGCCAATTCAAACAACTGGTTGTATGCTTCCTAGACCAGGCACTGGCTAGGACTTGAGGATACAAAAACAAATCAGACAATCTCTGGAAATATGTAAAGGGCATAGAGTCACTCCAGCCTGGTTTGGTTAGCTCCATCCACCTTCTAACTGTCATACTGACTAACTGTCATACCTGAGACTATTGCAGAAACCAGTACTCAAGAAACCAAGCGCCACACTCAGAGAGTTGGAGAACTCAGGTTTATTACGCCAGCGGGCCCAGAGGCATTAACACTCCAAGCTCTGAGCCCTGAACAAAGAGGTTACAGAGTCTTTATACATGGATAGGCATGATTAAGTGGGTTTGTGGGTTTGCAGGGGCTGGGACAATTGCAAAGAACTGCAGCAGGATAAGCTCCAGTTCCTACTATTGAGAGTTCCCACTTTCTGAGACCTACGTGACCTAGACTTTGCGAGGACCAAGCTGAGTTACAGAGGCAGAAGGAGAAGGAGGTAAAATTTTAACTTTTCCTCTTCATTCCCCAACTTGATGCTTCTATCACTCGTTGTATAAAGCATCATCTCATGTTTTGGTAGGACATTCAGAGCTCCGCATTGTCTAGGAGGCTGTAACTTTACAGATTCAATCCAAGAGGTTATGAACTGGGTAACTGCATTGAGGATACAAGGGCCAAACAAAAGCACCACAAAGAACATGAAGAGAGGACCAGCTAAAGGGAGAAGCCACGATGCCCAGCTCCAGATATTGTTCCAGTTACCCCAGGCACTTTCTAGTTCCTCTCTCCTTTTTATGATTCATTCCCTCAGCTGTTGAGCCATGTCCCTGACTATTTCTGATTGGTTTACATAAAAGTAACATTCTTCATTTATGAAGAGGCAGAGTCCTCTCTTTACAGCTATCAGTAGGTCTAGCCCTCTCCTATTCTGTAAAACCACCTCAGCCAGGGAGTCTAGTTGGTCCTGTAAGGCCACTAAAGATTTGGCCACTCTCTCAATGTCATCTGTGAAGTCTCTCGAGAGCATATGGTAAAAGGTGGTTGATGAAACAATTCCTTCTATTCCCATACCTACCTCAGCCATAATTCACAGACCAGCTAGTAGAGGTATAAACTGGATGACTCTTTTTGACCACATATGTGTTGTCAGAGGTACAGTAAGAGTCTGGCTGTTGGGGACAATATTCATCCGGCGAGTGAGGAAAGCTAAGGAGCAGATACCCATCCAGTTGACTGGTAGACATAAGTAAGCATCTGTCCCACAAACAAAGAAAAGGCCTTGAAGGGGGTGGCCCCATACTGTGTTTGTGGGAGGATGAGTGGGCCACTCACCTTCTAAAGTTTGATTACATTAGTTTCTGGCTAAATTGCCTAAGGTTCAGTTCCTCCATCATTTGTAAAGCATTCTGGAGGCTTTTGAGTTAACTCAATTATCCTTAAGACTGGCCCTTGTAAGGGTGGCTCTATAGGAGTTCCCATGGCTGTTGCATTATTTTGGTGCTGGTGTAACTAAGTACTGTGGAGCTCCTAAGCATAAGCAGAGCCAGCAATCCCTGGCCAGCTGGGGGTGGTGTCATTAAGAAGGCGATGAGTTGAGTTGAGAACCTGGTGCAGACAGGGGCCTATGGGGGGTTAACTCTGTAACCTGGGTCATCCCGCCAACAGGCAGAGCCTGATTTTTTAGGGCAAAGTTGGTCCATGATTTCACTTGTCTGCATTACTGTCCCTGTCAGGTAGGCTTTCCATGTATTTGGCAGACAGACACCTGTTCTGGGTTGTAACCTCTGCATGGCATTTGGGGTAGACGGAGGCACAGGGGCATGATGGCAATGCCATGGTGTCGGGATGCCACTTGGGGTTGGATCCTCTTGTGGGGGAATGGTAACAGCAGTGGGGGGAGTGACTGGAAAACATTTGTGGCACCCAGGCCCCTGGACATACATCACATGGCTACGAAGGCAGTAGGTGGCTGGCCTAGAGGACTGGCTATCTACACACTGTTCTAGCTGATGGTTAAGTAAGCGATTTTAAGGGTTGACTGTAATGTTGACAGGTGCTTGATGGATAAGGAACAGCACCATCTGTTACAGCAAGGGCACCAAAAGGCTGCAAAGCAGCCGCACATAACAGATAAATGAACACTTGCAAAAGGTTTTCTCCCCATCTTTGGGTTGTCACGGCTATAGCAACTGAGCCTATCATGAAGGGGGGTCAGTTATACTGTGGAGTAATTTAGTTAATAGGGAGAACTGATCATAAGAGACATCTAAGAATGAGGCTTCCCACTACAGTGAGATAACACAGCTAACCGCAGCTTCTGACGCAAATCCCAGTCCTAAGGTGTGATTGAAGCTAGTCCTATAGTGAAAAGCACAGCAATAATACCAATCAGGGATAGAGTCCAGGGTTGACAATGAAAATCCATTGGTATTTTAATAGCCAGATCTTCAAGCTTCCGCCGTGCATTGACCAGCCAGCTGCTGGAGTGTGGCTGGAGCAAGGCTGAAGAATCCTTATGCTTCTGCTGTGCATGGACTAGTCAGCTTCCAGAGTGACTCAAGCAGGTTTCAGCCTCTTTCGTGGGTGAAGGTCATTGTTTTTGGAACCAGATCTTAAGAAGATTTTGGGGGTCCCTGTTTTCCAGGTATCCTCATTACAGGAAGCCACTGCCTTCTTGACTCTGGTGTGGTGGGTCACACCAAGGGATGATGCCTGTAACTTTAACAGCAGTGGTTGCCAGGACAACCATGTGAGGGTCTGTCCAAACTGGCTGAAGTGGTTCTTTTTTCTAATCTTTAACCCATACCTCATCTCCTGGCTGATAGGGATGAACCCAATTGCCCAAAGGAATGGGTGATCTTTCTAAGGTTTCTCAGGCGATATGGTGGAAGACTTTTCCCAGGGCCTGGAGGTGTCAGGACATCTCCAGATCAGCTAGTTGTTGGGGGTTTCCCTTGAATTTTCCTATCACTGGGGGCATTCCCCCATATAGGATCTCAAAGAGGGAATAGCCTGAGGACCTTGGGGTGCGTCAGGCTCAGAGTAAGGCTAGGGGTAATATGTCAACCCAAGATAACTGGGTCTCCTGGCAGAGTTTAGCTAATGTAGTCTTGAGGGTCCGATTCATGCATTCAACTTTCCCTGAGCTCTCTGGCCTGTAAGCAGTGTGAAGCTTCTGTTTGATTCCCAGTGTCCTGGATAAAGTTTGGATTATCTCAGACACAAAAGTTGGCCCATTGACAGACCCTACGGAGAGAGGCAGCCCATATCTCGGGATTATGTCTCTTAGTAAGGCCTTGGCCACTTCTTGTGCCCGTTCAGTGCATGTGGGGAAGGCTTCAGCCCATCTCGAATGGGTGCAGATACCACAAGTAAATACTTATAGTCCCTGTAGAGCTTGACTTCAGTAAAGTCCACTTCTGGATCTTCAAAGGACAGTGTCCCAACTGTCTGCACCCCTGGCTTGGGTCTTGGTCATTGGCTGGCATTGTTTTGCCCACAAGCCACACACTAGCACTGATCTGGGCACACGGGGTTGGGAGTTAGGAATGAAACAGTAGTGGCTCAGTCAACTCTCCAGCTCAGTTTTTCCTAAATGAGTTGTTTCATGATGTTGCTTTACCAGCTGGATTGCTAAATTGCTGAGGACAGAGTCTTTGGTCTGGAAGCTTCCACCAGCCCTCCTTTTCTTTTATTCCTCCCTCATTTAGAGCCCATTGATCTTCCTTGGTGTATCTCAGGGACAGAGGCAATTCTTGTGCCAAGAGGACCTTAAAGATTGACTTGGGGCCCACTGTGGGGATTGGTTGGGTTGCCACCTCCTTGGCTGCCTGGTCAGCCAACCTATTTCCTTTGCTGATTGGATCAGTTCCTTGCTGATGGCCTTTACAATGGATGACTGCCACTTGGGAAGGCTTCCAGACTGCTTCCAACATCTGAAGGATTTCTTTTTTGTTTTTAATCTCTTTTCCACCCCTGCATCCCCCGACCCCCGGCTGTCAATAGTCCTCTTTCTTTATAAATGGCTCCATGTACACATAAAGTAGCAAAGGCATACCTTGAATCAGTATAAATGTTGACTCGTTTCCCTTCGGCGTGCCTTAGCGCCTTGGCGAGTGCCCATAGCTCAGCCTGCTGTGCTGATCACCCTTGTGGCAAGGCCGCAGCCTTCACTCTCTTGTCAGTTGTTGCTATGGTATAAGCCTGCTTTGCGCTGCCCATCTTGAATGAAACTGCTTCTGTCAGTGAACAGTTCCAGTTCTGGGTTCTGGAAGGGAATGTCCGTCAGCTCTGGCCTGCTTGAGTAAATTTCATCTATGACCTCCTCACAGTTATGATCAGGGGTTCCTGCTTCTGTAGGTACAAAGGTGGTGGGGTTCAGTGTCCACACAGTCTCGAGTTGGACCCGTGGGTTTTCGCAAAGCAGTCCTTGATAGTGAGTCATCCTGGAGTTGGTCAGCCACTTATGCCCCTGGCTGTTCATCAGGGCAGTAACAGCATGGGGAACTTTTACATTTATATTTTGTCCTAGAGTAAGTTTATCTGCTTCTCTGACCAAAACCACAGTGGCAGCTAATGCCCGGAAGCATGGCGGCCATCCTGCAGCCACTGGATCCAGTCGTTTGGACAGGTATGCGACCGGGCACTGCCATGGCCCAGTTGTTTATGTGAGGACCCCCAGTGCAGTGTGATTTTTCTCATGTACAAAGAGATTAAAGTCCTGAATCACATCTGGCAGCCCTAATGCTGGAGTGCTGGTCAAGAGTTTCTTTATCTCCTCGAGGACCTTTTCCTATTCAGGTCCCCACTCTACGGGGTCCTTATCAGACCCTGCTGTGGCTTTAAACAAAGGCTTGGCAATTTCAGAGAAACCCAGTATCCAGGTCCGGCAGAATTTGGCAGCCCCAAGGAACTCACAGACTTCTTACTTGGTGTTCAGCCAAGGTATTGAACAGATGGCTTGCTTCCTCTCATGTCCGAGCACCTGATCCCCTTTTGAGATGACAAACCCCAGGTATGTGACCTCCTATCTGCAGATCTGAGCCTTTTTCCATGACACTTTGTACCCTATGGTGGAGAGTAGAGCCAATGGGGCTTTGGTACCTCTCCAGCAGTCCCCTTGGGTGGGACTGGCTAGCAACAGGTAATCCACGTACTAGAGTAGGTGCAGTTTAAAGGTTCCCTGGGAAAGGCAGCAAGGTCCACAGCCAGGGCTTCACCAAACAGGGTAGGTGAGTTTTTGAAGCCTTGTGGCAGTCGAGTCCAAATCAGCTGTGTCTTTCTCCCAGTGTGTGCATCTTGCCATTCAAAGGCAAACAAGAGCTGGCTGGTTGGTGACAGCCAGAGGCAGAAGAATGAATCCTTGAGATCAAAGCAGGTGAACCAGCTTGCCTGAGTGGGTAAGAGACTCAGGAGAATGTAAGGATTTGGGACCACTGGATGGATGGTGATCACTGCACTGCTGATGGGGCAGAGGTCTTGGATGGCACGGTAGTCGTTCCCTCCAGGTTTTTTGACTGGTAAGAGCAGAGTGTTTCAGGGAGACTGACATTCGATTAGGATCTCGGCATCTCGTAGGCCCTGGATGCAGTCCCGAGTTCCCAGGTGTGTCTCCTGCGGTACTGGATATTTATTTTTGTCTAACAGGAGTGACTCCTGGTCTCAGGTCCACTACAATTGGGGCATGGTTTTTGGCCAAACCTGGGGGCCCCTTCTCTGCCCAGACATCAGGGAATTCTTTTAGCAGTCTGGGGGGACTTATTTGTTCCTTCCCTGAGGAATAGAGATGCCATTCATCTTCCCCGGGCACAGTCATGGCCATCATCAGAGCCGATTGCCTCCCCAAGGTGAGTCTCACTGGCTTTCTGGGGGCAAAGGTGATTTGTGTCCCCAGTTTTGTCAGTAAGTCTCTACCCAGCAGGGGAATGGGGCATTCCCAGCAAGTACAGAAATTTATGAGTCACCAGATTGTCCCCTAGCTGACATGAATGGGCCTTACAAAATGAGAAGGCTGCCATGTCCCCTGACCCCAACAATAGTTGCTGTTTGGCCTGTGAGCGGAACCACGGGTGTAGTTATCACAGAGTGTTTAGCTCCAGGATCCACCATAAAAGTCATTGATTGGCCCCCTACTTTCATTGTGACCATGGCCTCCTGGGGGCCCAGGATCAGGGAGCCTGGTCTTCCCTATTCTGATTCTGCTCTAGCCAGGCCAACAAGGCTTTGGATAGCTGGCTCAGGCTGGTGTCTTTCTTTGTTGGGTTGACTGAACTTTTTTGACCCTTTAGCTGTCCCTCTGTGATGGGGGCACTCATTCCTCCAGGGTCTGGTCTGTTTGCAATGGGCACACTGGTTGTAGCATAGTGGTAGTCTCTTCTTAGTTTCTCCTTTCCATGAGCAAACAGTCTGTTTCACTATATCTGAGCTCCTCAATGCTGCTGCTAGCAGGGCTGCTTTCTGTTTCATTTTGGGGCTTCACGGTCTCGGTTCACAAAGACTTTATTTGCTACCTCCAGGAGCTGTATGGCATTCATCCCAGCTAAGCCTTCTGGCTTTTGGAGCTTTCATTGGATGTCTGCACAGGATTGAGCCACAAAGGCAGCATTAATTTTCCATTGATTTTCAGAGGTCTCAGGGTCAAATGAGGTGTATGTCCAGAATGCTTCACACAGTCTTTCATAGAAATCAGTGGAGGTCTCATCTGCTTTTAGGATTATCATTGTAATTTTGGACATATTGGTGGGCTTTTTGGCTCACACTCGAAGTCCATGTAGAAAGGCATCATGGTAGTGACCCAGGGTTTCTTGTCCTTCTCTGGTATTAAAATCCCAATTAGGTCTCGTCTCTGGCATCGCTTCTCATGCCCATCCTTCTGCATCTAAGACCTCTGGGCGGTTGTCTTCAGAGCCATTTTTGGGCTTCTGTCGAGATGCGTCACTTTTCCTCAGTGGTGAAGAGCTAGCGATAGTTGTCCCATGTAGGCTGAGGGTGTGGAAAATGGACTCTAGGAGGTCAGTCATAGCCTGTGGTTTATCAGAGTATGCTGGGCTATGGCGTTTCCAGTTTAGGAGATCAGTAGTGCTGAAGGGCTGGTAATAGAGGATGGAGCAACCAGGCTGGACTGAGCCATACTGGTTCACTTGTTGAGGACCTTGAGTTTCTTACAGTGGCATCTGATGGACCACAGTCAGCTGGTTAGATTGTTTGGCCCAGCAGAGCCACTTCCCTACTGGCTCAGGGCTGGAATCTTGCTCATGAGGTGGTATGGGGGACATGGAGGGATGTAGGCTGTCCAGCAATGGGTCTGACGCTGGCTGTGCCAGGGTCTGTGGAGTCAGAGGAACGTATGGAGGGGGCAGTAGTGGGTCTTCCACTGAATCTCCCTGGAATATAATGTTCCCTTCTTCTTTTTTTTGAGTGGTTGCACCACAAATACCCTACCCTGTCCCTGTCCATTCATGCAAAATCTTGCTCATGGGGGCAGGGTCTGTGCTATTAGAAGCCAGGAGTCTATGTATGGAAACTGATGTGGATGTCCTGGAGTCCCATTGACAACCTCGTATACTGCTTGGACAGTGGGCAGGTTGAGAGTGCCCTCTGGCAGCCATCCAACATCAAAGGATGGCCAATCAAGCTCACATAAGTTACAAAGCTTCCTGGGGGGTCATCTTGACTCTGTAATCTCCTACAAAGCCCTTCTTAAAGTTCTTTATCATGCAACCTAAAACTGTTGGCTTAGAGGAACTTCCCCTGTGTTGACAAATGTAATCTACCTGGCAGGGTTTTGAGGAAAACCTAATCTCCTAGATGTCGGCTCAAGGAGTCAATCAACAGAAGAATAACCAGTAACCAATAATTTCTACCTCCCTGTGTATCCTGCTCTGAGTAGGTGGCACAATGACAAACAAGGGTGGGTGTCCCCTCAAAAAAAGAGACCATTCAGATGCCTGCTTGGCTGCATCCCCGGAGGGAACTTAGGTGACTCTTAGCATTGGCAGATCAGTATAAACCCCTGATCAGGATCTGCCTTGCAGGGAGGGACTGGTTCCCCCAGAAGCAAACACCATATGAGGTTACTACGGAAGCGCAAGCTAGGGCCCACTGGACTCCATAACCGTGAAGGCCATAAGGCCACACCATTGAGCCTGAAGTGCAAGCAAATCAGGCCGCACGCTTGTTCACATTCATTTTTTGTCCACCCAGCTGCTCTCCCGAGAGAGATTTAAGATGCCTCTTAGGCTTGGCAGGTCAGTATAAACCCCAGGCTCACAGGGCAGGATAAAATCCCCCAGAGACTGGCACCACCTTTCAGCCCTATGAGTTTGTCATGGAACCACAGGTTTTGAACCCTCTCAGGCCCTGTAGTCCAAGGACTGTGGAGCTCACTTTTACTTCATTCAATCAGCAATCATGCATACACAATCACTCAGAGTTTATCACAGTACCTCCCTTTTCTTGAGTCCCCAGGTCTCCCTATCTGATGCTCCCTTCTTGGGAGCTCCAAGGAGATGATCAGTCTCCTCTTCCACCTGTAGGGGCAGGATTTCCTGACTGGGGACCAGCCCCAGGGCCTTACCTTATCCTGTGGCCATTCCTGGTGAGTTGGTCCGTCCCTCCAATGAGTCCAATCAGGGCTCAGCCATCCAGAGAGTTGGAACATCAGTCCAAAAGAGAAACCAGAATACTGTCAGGCGGCATGCCTCCTCGTTCATCTTGGGGCTCCTCCACTCTGACCTGGCTGAGCCACCAGTCCAGCAGCTCAAGGGGCCAGTGTGTTTGGAATCTCAACGGGGCCTCCAGAAATGTTGCAAAAACCAGTATTCGAGAAACAAAGCACCACACTCGGAGAGTTGGAGAACTCAAGTTTATTGTGCTGCATAATATTATTTTTATGCTGCTTGACCAAGCCTAAGAGGAGTTAACATTCCAAGCTCTGAGGCCCAAACAAAGCGGTTACAGAGTTTTATACACGGACAGGCATGATGAAGCAGGTTTGTTGGTTTGCAGGGGCTAGGGCAATTGCAAAGAGCAGGACAAGAGTGAGTGAGATAAGCTCTAGTTCTTAGTATTGTGAGTCCCCACTTTCTGAGACCTACATGATCTAGACTTTGCAAGGAACAAGATGAGTTACAGAGGCATAAGGAGAAGGAGATAAATTTTTAATTTTTCTTCTTCAAGACAAGATGCTTAACTTCTGTATGAGCCTTATTGTTCTCTTCTGTAAAATTAAGGTGATACATTGACTTTCAGGATTACTATGTACATTAGAATAATGTATCTAAAATGTTTAGAATGTGGTAGATGCCCAATTAATAGTACTTATCATTAACATGTCTATTGGTAACCCTATAAATGCTCTGGAGGGAAAAAAAGATCAAACTGAGAACTTGCAGGTTGTTTTTATCAGCATCATCCACCATCCTTCCAGTTCAGTTCAAACATAGAAGTAAGATACTTAGGTGTTTTTAGAAATTAATCTTTCTTCATTTTAGCCCATAAGCATTATAAGCCTAGTTCTTCTGATAGTAATCAGTATCCAGTAGTTATAATATGAGACATTTGCTACAGATGTTTCTTGTGTTCACAATGCAAGGTGCCTGAAATTTGAGTTTTAATGCCTAATAGAATTTAGCCTCAGAGAATCAGAAATTGGCTGGACCTAAAAAGCACTATTGCATTCAAATAGACTCACTGCTCTGCACTGCCTTGTCTTCCAATAAAATGAATTTTTTAAAAAAAACTCATCGTATACAGGAGATTAACCACACTCTGAAATCACCTTCAAGTTAGGTACATACAATACCTTTACTTTCTGATATCAATTGATCATAAAACCCCAGAAAATGTGATACAATCATGGATACTATGCTGATCAAGTCTCCTGAATATACACCATATAGTAGTATTCTCTGGTTAAAAGTTAATTTGGAGCAGTTTATATGGTAGAACATAACGGATTTCAGATTAGAAGTTAGGAGAAAAAGGACTTGATCCCAGATGAGCTCTTAACTCATACTGTGTTAGTAGACACATCTTTTTATGGTCCCAAATTCCCAACCCAGGGCCTCAGTTTCTAAATCTATGAAATAAAGGGATCAGACAGCAGAGATGAAAAATGGGTCTCACCAACTCTAATCAATCACAATTATTACTACAGTAACTGCATTAAGAGAAGACTGTGGACTTTCCAAGTTGGGGAATCATGCTTTCATTCAGTCTTAAAAAAAAAAAAAAGCATCCCACATTTTTCATTAGATATGATTTTTATAATTACATATACACACCAAAAACATTCAGAGAGACAGCAAGTTCAGTTTGACTAACTGTAGTTAATCCTTCAAGATACATATTTCTTCCTCTAAGAAGTTTTTTCTTTCTTTTTTGCTTCTTTTTTTTCCCTTTGCCCCTTCCTCTTCCTGCCTACTAGTGTTTTTCATCTCTCAGAGAAAGTTGGTCTCTTCTAGTTCTCTCCTAGCAAGTTCACTCAGATTCATCAAAGCATGTGCTCTGTCATTAATTAATCTGTGGCACACATTCAGATAAGGATTCTTTAAGAGCATGTTCTACATAACATTAATCTTGCTACCTGTCCCAGGGTACACCAGAGTATGAGAATGAGGATTAAGAGAAGGAACAGACAGGTGAGTATGTTACATAAATGAACAGATGAGTAAACACCTTCAGGGCCCTCATAGGTGGGAGATCATTATATTGAGTCCATTATATTGAACAGAAGGCTCTTTTCTGTCTCCTAGAATGCAAGTTGTACAATTAAGTAAAACATTCAGAAAAATTGAAAACACAAGTCTCTTTAAAGAAGGTAAAAATACACAATCCGGTTTCTTCACTTCTTCCAATTTACCAAAAAATATATGTACCTTTTGTTTCTGACTTCTGGACCATATAAGTTGAATTGTTCCATAGTAAAGAGGATTGGATGGCAGTGATGGATGGCAAACCATATGAAAATAATGTATTTTCCATCTAAACATCAAGTCTCATTTAATTAAATTTTATTTCCAATATTCTTTCTTTTCTTCCATTTAATGTTCAGCAATTTCGATTTTCTCAAGTATTACTCCTTTTCCCAGCATACAATAAGTGAAGTCGCTCAGTCATGTCCGACTCTTTGCGACCCCATGGACTGTAGCCTACCAGGCTGCTCTGTCCACGGGATTTTCCAGGCGATAGTACTGGAGTGGATTGCCATTTCCTTCTCCAGCGGATCTTCCCAACCCAGGGATGGAACCCAGGTCTCCCACATTGTAGACAGACGCTTTACCGTCTGAGCATAGGCACTATTAATCAAAGACGACACTCATTTAGAAAGTTTAAATAACCTTAAACACCCTCTAGGTGGCACTCATTCTAACGCCAGAAAACTAATCCTGTGGTAGATGATCTTGTGTATCCTGCTCCTATGAACATGCTGGTTGGTTTTTAAACTGCCCAAATTTCTATTTTCTTTTCCCTAGTCAAAATCACATCACAGAAGGAATAGTCAGGGGCCAAAACAGGCCAAGTTTCTTCCACATTTCCTCAGGCAAGGGTTTTTTTTTAATGCATCATTTGCTGAAATAAAGTGACTTCACTATTGACCTTTTGGGGGGGAATATGATTTCTGTGGCTTCAGTACAGCTTTAAAAAAGGGTCATAGATGTATATGTAAAAGACCCCAAAGAAATTTCCACTGAAGCCTACACCAGAGCTACATTAAAGTGAAGGCCAGCCAGGCAGCTGTCTGGGGCACCAATCAATAAAAGGTATTAGAACATTGCTGAAATGTGATTAAATGGAGAGGCTTGCATTTACCAGAAGTCCTCTCAGGAAGACCATAAGAGTTATTAGGAAAGTGTTTCTGATAAGCCACATGGGATGGGACTTGAAACCTCCAGGTGGCACACCTCAGACACCTAAGGAATCAGCATTACCACTGAATTTTGCTGTGTTCAGTCAGCTGTACATTTTTGCTTCACTAAGTGTGATGTGAATGTCTGAGACCAGACCTGGCCACAGAGAAGAGAATAAGTGCCACTACCAGAGAATCTCCTTCTCCCCTTTCCCTCACATTCTCTACCTTCCTTCTAAATAAATAATGAATGACTTTTTGAAGAATATTATTTCCAAGGGGCAACATATTATTGACATACCTGGGGACTCATGTCCTACTCAGGGGAACATCCATAGACAAATAATTCTAAGCCTAAAAGCATTAGGAAAGTTTAAAAGGATAGGCCAGAAAACAGTATGCTTCAGGGTCTCAGGAAGTGATAAGAATGCTTCCCAGTGGCAGGTGTCAACTCCCAGGAATTTGGCTATTCAAGGGGTCAGAATTGATGCAGCAGTGGGTTCTAGACAGGGAAACATGTGGACAACCTCAGAACCTTTATTACTAAATTGTTTTCATGCTGTGATCTGGGATATAGCAAAGAGATCTATGCCCCAAGTGGGGCTGCCTTCTGATCTACGCATCTGAAAAGGTTGAAGATATCCTTCCAACAGCATATAGAGGTTAAGCAACTTGCACTCGGTTTAATCCATGGTATTTCCTGGCTGTTTGGTCCATGGCCTAAATGAGCAATACTCTACTTTGCTTATAGTAAAAAGATTAAGGAATATGACACAATAATTTTAAATAAAAGCATCTTCAACTGGGTGCTTTTTTCCTATCCAGTGAAAATTACTAAAGCCCAAGTAATATATGATCCTTTCATTTTTCTAGGAATTCTTAATTTTACCCCTGGACCCAGTTAACACAACAGGAAGCAAAGTATTCTGATCACATTAGCTAAACCCTCAAAAAATAAATAAATAAATAAAACTTTGCTGATAAAAGCTTTAATGTTATAACTTCATAATGTACTATTCCCACCCCCAAATTTTTCCCCTTAGCTGCCAGGAAGACCTGTACCAATTTAATTTTCAATTGCTGTAACAACATTAACTTACATTGTAACACATATATTTCTCCCCATCTATATAGTTTGTTACTGTTAGTAATTGTTTTCTTTCTGATTAAGAGTGTTACTATAAATGTGTCTTTTATTTGTAAACTTCTCAAATTCTTTATGGAAATAAGAACTATATCATAACTTATAAATAGAATAAGATCATATTTTGTCATTCATCACCATTAATATTTAATGTACACTCCCTTCTGAATTGCTCATTAAGAAATTATTAATATGCCAGATCATAAATTTAGACTATCCAGAGAGCCTTTAAAAATTTTTTTTATTCATTTATTTTAATTGGAGGATAATTACTTTACAATGCTGTGGTGGTTTTTACCTTATATCAACATGCATCAGCCATGGGTGCAAATGTGTCCCCCTATCCTGAACCTACACCTACCTTCCTCCCAACCCCATCCCTAGCCAGAGAGCTTTTTTAACCCTTTGTTTTACTGATATAATGAGCGATCCACATTTGACACTCTTTAACAGTGGAGATTCCTAAAATGCTCAAATGAGGCACAATTTCAAGTCTGAGACAGGTAAAGCATTAGTCATTCAGTTGTGTCTGACTCTGTGTGACTCTATGGACTATAGCCCACCAGGCTCCTTTGTCCATGGAATTCTCCAGGCAGGAATACTGAATGTGTAGCTATTCCCTTCTCTAGGGGATCTTCCCAAGCAAGGAATCAAATCTGTGTCTCCTGCAGGCAGATTCTTAACTGTTTGAGCACACCAAGGAAGCCCTTGAGATAGGTAACTTGCAGACAAATAAGGAATACCATATTTATAAAACAGTACAAGTCTTTAGTTATATTACTAAGATATGATTCAAAATAAAAAATCTAATAGATTTAAGACAGATTTCTATTGCTGTGATTTATGTCAGAGAGTGTTCTGCCTATATTTTCCTCTAGGGGTTTTATAGTGTCTGGTCTCACATTTAGGTCTTTACTCCATTTTGAGATTATTTTTGTATATAATGTTAAGGAATGATCTAATTTCACTTTTTTTAAGCTATGTAGCTATCTAGTTTTCCCAGCACTATTTGTTGCAGAGACTGTCTTTCCAATGTGTACTCTTACCTCCTTTGTCATACATTAATTGACCACAGGTGCATGAGCTTGTTTCTGGGTTTTCTATTCTGTTCCATTGATTTGTATTTCTATTTTTGTGTCAGTACCATACTGTTTTCATTATTTCAGTTTTGTAGTATAGTCTGACGTCAGGAAATAAGGCTTTATTTCTCCAGCTCTGTTTTGCTTTTTAAAGATTGCTTTGGCTATTCTGGGTCTTTTGTGTCTCTATACAAATTTAGAATTTTTTGTTCAAGTTCTTTTACAACTAAAATATTTTTCAATATGTCTCTGTGAATAATGGAAATAAAAACAAAAATATACAAATGGGACCAATTTAAACTCAAAAGCTTTTACACAGCAAAGGAAACAATAAACAAAATGAAAAGACAACCCACAGATTGGGAGAAAATATTTGCAAATAATGTGACCAATAAGGGATTCATCTCCAAAATTCACAAACAGCTATTGATACTTAACATCAACAAAACAAACAATCCAATTGAAAAATGGGCAGAAAACCTGGACATTTTTCCAAAGAAGACATACAGTGGTCAAGAGGCACATTAAAAGTCATTCAACACTGCTAATTGTTAGAGAAATGCAAATCAAAACCACAAAGAGATATCACCTCTCACCAGCTAGAATGGCCATCATCAAAAAATTCACAAATAATAAATGCTGGAGAGGGTGTGGAAAGAAGGGAACCCTCCTACACTGTTGTGGGAATGCAAATTTGTATAGCCACTATGAAGAACAGTATGGAAGTTTGTTAAAAAAAAAAAAAAAAAAAACAGAGCTACCCTATGACCCTAAAATCTCATTCCTGGGGATACATTTGGAGAAAATATGATCCAAAAAGATACACACACACACACCAGTGTCCACTGCAACAGCCAAGACATGGAAGCAACCTAAATGTCCATTGAAGAGGAATGGATACACATATACAAAGCAATATTATTCAGCCTTTAAAAAGAATGAAATAATGCCATTTGCAGCAATATAGATGGACCTAAAGAGTGTCATAGTGAAGTAAATCAGAAAGAGGAGGAGAAATATTGTATGGCATCCTTTTATGTGGCATCTTAAAAGAAATGATACAAATGAATTTAACTTACCAAACAGAAATGAACTCGCAGACTTAGAGAACAAATGTATGGCTGCCAGGGAGAACAATGGGGGAAAGTGATAGAGAGTTTGGGATGGACACGTACACACTGCTATATTTAAAATGAATAACCAACAAGGACCTACTGTATAGCATGTTGGAATTCTGCTCAATGTTATGTGGCAGTGAGGATGGGAGAGGAGTTTGGAGGAGAATGGATACATGTGTATGTGTGACTGGGTTCCTTCACTGTTCACCTGAAACTATTACAACATTGTTAATTGGCTACACCCCAATAAAAAAATTAAAAGTTAAAAAAAGAAAGATTTATAAAAATTTCAGAATGGGATAACAGAGTTATAATAGACTAATATAAAAAACCTGAGATCTTTCCCTAAGGCATCACAAACATTTGGAAATTAATATCCCACAGGACAAACACAATTACTACTATGCATCATTCTCTGTTGTCATTTCCAGAGGAAAAAAATTGAATTGTTAAGATTCAAGGATGAAACTGATAATTTGCTTCATGTCCTGACACTGAATGAAGTCTTGACCAAGCATTAAGTCAGGTCCCAAGCTTTGTTCTGTGAAGCACTGTGGTTCAAAAAGATAGTAATAGAGGTAGGTACCCAGAAAAGGAATTCCATGATCAAATAAGTTTGGGAAATGCTCTATACCATGGTTTCATTCTTTGAGATGCAAAGTATGAAAGTTTTTGAGATATCTTGCAATCAAAAAGTTGTCACACTTTGCTTAACCTACCTTTTCAAAATCTTCTGGGGATAAGAGAAACTGTTTTCCTGGAACCCCTATAAACATTCTCCTCTCAAATCTGTGAAACTACTGTATCAAGTAGCCCACCCCATTTCCTGATTAAACTGAGTACAGAACACAAAAGACTCTTTGCAGTTTTACTTCCCAGGTGGCACTAGTGGTAAAGAACCCACCTGCCAATGCAAGAGACATAAGAGACAATCCCTGGGTTGGGAAGATCCCCTGGAGGAGGGCATGGCAACCCACTCCAGTATTCTTGTCCTCCCCATGGACAGAGGAGCCTGGCGGGCTACAGTCCATAGGGTTGCACAGAGTCAGACATGACTAAAGTGACTTAGCTTGCACATACCCTGTCTTTAGAGTCCTGCAAAGCAGGAGTCCTGCCAGCCCAAGAGAGAAGAAATGCCTGGAGAGTCCATGACTACACTAGCTTATCTTTCTGAATTAGTGAAATAGCAGGGAAACTACTATTATTCCAAATCACAGATGAGGAATCTGAGACTCAGAAGAGTCAAGGTCACACACCTAGAATATAACAGAGCTGTGTTTTACATCCAGGTCTGTTGGACCCTAAAAACCATTCTATCAATCTCTAGAAAAGAAAATACAGGAGAGTTTTAGAAAACTGTCTCAATGAGGGGGATGTACACATACATCCATATTTCTCAATGGCAATAAGAAGCTGTTACAAGTGTTATAAGTAGCAGGCACTATATATCCATCTGATTCTGGGGGAAGGAAAATCATATAAAAGCCAGGTGATTTCCCCCCTCAGTTCCTGGCTAACTAATCTACTTACAATTTATTGACTATACTCTTCTCTTTCAAAATTCACTTGCCTTTCTTTACAGGTGCCAATCTCTTTATAAGGGTAGTTCTCCCCACACTTTAGTTCCCAGGAAATTCATTCTTTCAAAAGCAGCTGAAATGTCAATTTTTCTTTGAAGGCTTGCCTAATGGCTGTCCTCCTACCTTTACCCCTCCATCCCTCCTCTGTGATCCCAAGCACACTGTACATGCCTCAACATTGCACAGCTCAGGCTGCAGAACCCCTGCTTGTTTACATACCTGTCTTCCACTTTATACCACAGCTGTGTCATATTTTTTCCTGTGTCCTAGCAGGGAAAATGGGGCTTGAAAAGCTGGAAAGCACTTTATAGATAGTCCTTGAACAAATGCATGTATCAATAATCAAATAGCCAACATGGCTATGGTAAGTAACCTGGGAGCTTTTAGGGTTAAAAATGTACAAAACAGAAGCAAAATTGATCCTCATGTGAATAAACATTACAACCCAACTGAAGAGTCTTTGGGCCTAGAAATAAAAGCAATGGTCTCAGAGGACCTTGCTGAATCATCTAACTTCAGAGAAAACAAAACCCAACTTTAGGTCCCATCCCAGTTGCATATACCTGGGACTTATCACCTCCTGTCCAAAAACCTTCCACCCCCTACATCTGCCAGGGACTTATCACCACCTGCCCAAAACCACCCATCCCCTGTTCAACTACAAATGCCATCTCAACTAAAGAATACCCAAAACATCCCACCTGACTAACCTTTCCCTTATGGCTTCCACAAACCTTCTTTTAAATATGAAGTCTGCCTGATCCCTCTCGTGCTCAGCCTGGTTGTTAGGCCGACTGTCGCCCCTCCTTGCCTGAATAAAGGTAACCTACCTTCGTTGAGGCAGTCAATAGCCAGAACTATACTTTACACCAATGATACATTCAGTTAAAAGGAATGAACAAGTGTTACAAGCATCAACATGGGTAAATCTCAAAATGCTGAGCTAAAAAAGTACATTGTAAAATGATACATGATACTGTTCAGATGAATTTTTAAAACATAAAAAAGTGTTCCCTATTATTTTTGTGTAGTAATGATAATTGATTAACAATATGCACAGGAATGGCAATCACTAATTCAAAGTAATGGTTACTTCCAGGGCAGAAAGAAGAATAGAATCAGTAAGAGCCACTCCTGATGATTTAACTCTACCTGATTGCATTAATTCTGAAAAAAAATCTAAAACAAATACGGCAAAATAAACAGATCTGACCTGGTGGGTAGACAGAAATTGGTAATGTGTTTCTCTATAATATTATGCATGTTTGATGCATTTCATAATAAAATATTTATATATCATTAACGCTGCCAACTTAGGGAAGAGCATGACCCTGGGCACGTAGAACTGGGGGAAAACCTGAAAGTCATAGGGACCTTCCAGTGCAGTACTAAGGTCTGAAACTGTAATGAGCTTTCTTAGGGGAGAAAATGGAAGCATCCATTTCACTGTTGAGCTTGGGGCTGCCTTAAGGAAAATGTCATTGTCCCAATCCAAGGGCCCTGGACACCTGATAGGGCTTCAGGAGATCCCCCCATATGCCCCTACCCACTGCTCTCTGTCTATTCAGACCCCTATGTGCAGAAGTAAAGGGCCTCCCCTCTGGGCAGAAACAGCCCAAATGGACAGGAACTGGACAAGCAAGTGGTACCTTTACTCAAAAAAAAAAAAAAAAATTAGCTCACCCTTTCCAGGTCAGAGGTAGCCAGAGCACCAGGCTCAAGAGCAGAGCTCACTCCATGGGGTCTCAGCTCCCCCAAGACTCATCAGTACAGCAACTGAACTACACTGACCATTGAGACCTGCTTGTGCTTTTCCTAGCTCTGGAACCAAAGAATCTCCAGGCCTTCCTCCCATGGCCCTTCCCCTCCAAATCCAATGGGGGAAGGATATCAAACTTATATCCAGGCGTGGGGTGTCCATTTTCTTGGGACTGGAGTCTTTTCCCACCAATAGAGAGGGAGCGAGGGAAGGTGGAAGGGAAGGAGGAAGGCAGGGGCTGAGGGAGGGACTGGAGTCTCTTCCCAGAGAAAGAGAGAACAAGGAGGGGTGGAAGAGGAAAACAAGATAGCATCCAATTCCTCCCGACACTCTGCCCTTCATCTGGTCCCCTGTCCCTTCTTCGCAATTTCCCACAGGGAAGTCCCCAGAACGCCACTAAAAACAAGTACAACTTCCACCTCAATCTACCTGGTTGACCCCTCAGGAATTGAGAATAATCCTTACACTTTCCAACCTCTTTCTGGCCTAAAGCTTTCTTTTATCCTCAAAAAGTTGTTTTAAGCATCTTAAATTGTTTTTATATTATAAATTTCATAATAGTACTAAAAATTGAAATTTAATATTCCCACTAAAATCACAAATTGTTACTTGTTTAATCAAATCTAATAGTCATCACTTAAATGCACAACTAATTAAATCTGAAAGAAAAAAATCTTTTTAGTTGGTTCATTTTACATAAAAATCAACACAATTTTTCATAGTTGCTGCTGCTAAGTCACTTCAGTCGTGTCTGATTCTGTGTGACCCCATAGACGGCAGCCCACCAGGCTCCCCTGTCCTTGGGATTCTCCAGGCAAGAACACTGGAGTGGGTTGCCATTTCCTTCTCCAATGCATGAAAGTGAAAAGTGAAAGGGAAGTCGCTCAGTCATGTCCGACCCTCAGCGACCCCATGGACTGCAGCCTACCAGGCTCCTCTGTCCATGGGATTTTCCAGGCAAGAGTACTGGAGTGGGTGCCATTGCCTTTTAGTTGCAGGTGAAATTAATTATTATTACAAATCACAACTGTGTATGAGTATATACTGTTTATTGAGCCAAGATTTGTGGGAGTTACTGCAGAAAAGATAAATTAGATACAGTCTATGCTTTCAAAATTTTGTTATCCATACTTATGAATGACTATTGTCTTTTAAACGTATTTGACAGAGCACATAAATAGCATCACTGGAACTTACAAATGAAAATTAGCTATTTGCTTTGATTTGACTGGATTGGATGGTACCATAATTACATCTTTTATATTGCTGTTGTGATTACTTTCCTGACCTGTACTGAACAGAGCCCACAGTCCAGTAGATTAGCAGTAAATCCAGAATACACTTCAAATTGATTAAAGAAATGTAATTGTCACTTATAGGAAGGCAGAGGCCTTTGCAGCTACAAATATCAGTAAGTGTACAGTCACTAACCACTAATTATGTTTACCTAAATTATGAAGGTTACCAACAAACAAATGTACAAAGATGGCTGAAACACCTGACCTGCTATAAATTCGGTAAATCAGAAGTCAATCTAAATATATCCAGGGATGTAAGTATAGAGTATTTTCCCCCATTCAGAATTTTGTAGTCCTACAGTGAATAGCATATTAAGGTTAAACACTCTCCTACAAACCAGTAACTGAACATTAATGACCTGTACCTCTTTTTTTAAAATTCGTGTACAGATATAGTTTATAGTGAATAGCATATTAAGGTTAAACACTCTCCTACAAACCAGTAACTGAACATTAATGACCTGTACCTCTTTTTTTAAAATTCGTGTACAGATATAATTTATAGTGAATAGCATATTAAGGTTAAACACTCTCCTACAAACCAGTAACTGAACATTAATGACCTGTACCTCTTTTTTTTAAATTTGTGTACAGATATAATTTATATAAACTACAGAATGCCTCCAGATATGATAGCCAGAGACATGCATTATATCACTGAAAACAATATGAGATATTCAAAATGACAACACAGTACCTTCTTATAATAAGAATGTTTACCTCTTCTTTGGAAAGACCACCAAACTCAACCGTTAAACTTTTTCAGGAGAATCTTCTATGTTCCTTCCCATTTGATTTAAGAATCCTGTCTACAATATCCCTACTAGATGAATATCCGATGTCTGCTTAATAAACCATACTGGTGAGCTCAGCACTTCAGAAGTAGCCTCTTATGTAACCTAGACCCCGAAACCTCGCATTGCCCTTCTTCACATCGCAGTGCATGATCATGGTGAATATTTGGACTTTAGAGCCAAAAAACCTCGATCTGAATCTTGTACTAGCAGTGTGATCTTTGGCATAATTCTATAAGTGTCAGTTTCCCAATCTGTAAATAAGGACAATAACAACAACATTTCATAGAATTGCTGTGAGAATTAAGTGGAGAATGTGTATAAAGTAAACAATGAATGAAATCTAGTAAGTGCTTGATAGAAATCCTTATTGATAGCAATTCTGGTGTTTTGCTGTTGTTTCCACATTATGTGACTACTCTGGGGCATTATTCCTATTGACCACATCTTCCTTCTTAAAACTCTCTTGCCTTGTTTTCCACTATGTTGCTGCAGGGAAGGAGAAATTTTCCCACTGCCCATCTTACGTTCTTGGCTAGGGTTCTGTAACAAAAAAAATTAATCAACAAGGGAAACAGCACACAAATATCTTTATGATAAGTTTCACATGACATAGGAGCTCTCATATGTAAATAAAGACCAAAGTGCAAAACCTAAATATTTATATATTAAGTTAAATAAGAGAGGCAATTGTGAGATACAAAATGTCACTAGTTACCAGAGAAATGCAAATCAAAACCACAATGAGATATTATCTCACACCTGTCAGAATGACTACTATCAAAAAGACAACAAAGAACAAGTATTGGTGAGGATGTTGAAGAAAAGGAATGCTTGTGCCCTGTTGGTGAGAATGTAAATTGGTGCAGCCACTGGGAAACTATGGGAGCTTCCTCAAAATATTAAAAATAGAACTACTGGGGGTAGGGTGGGAGGGAGGTTCAGGAGGGAGGGGATGTGTTTATACTTAGAGCTGAGTTACAATGTTGTAGAGCAGAAACCAACAACATATTTTAAAGCAATTATCCTCCAATTACAAAATTTTTAAAAAAGAACAACAAGAGCATAGGGGGCGAAAAAAAGAACTACCATATGATCCAGCAACTCCACTCCTGGATATTTTTCCAAAGAAAATAAAAACACTAATTCAAAAAGATATATGCACCCCTGTGTTCATTGCAGCAGTATTTACAATAGCCAAGACATGTAAACATGTCTTACTGCTTACTCATCCACCTGATATGTAAAAATAATACACATATAATTATTTTCCAGATTCCATTTCATCCTATTCAATGTGCTATCTAAGCAAAATGACTGTTACTCCCAGTTTTGCTCTGTGCTCTAGTCCTGGAATATGCTTCTCTAAGTTCACTGACTGATTTCATAATTTAGTAATTTTTAAAGCACTATTTTCAAATCCTGGCTCCTCCAACCCAACTGAACAAATTACATAGCATCTCTAAACATCAATTTCTTCATCTGTAAAATAGGGATTATAATAATAGTACCTACACTGTGAAGTCATTATAAGGAATTTTAAAAATAGTAGCAAGGAGTAAAACAGTAAGTTCTGAACAAAATTTAGCTGTAACTATTAATATTATAGTTATTATCACCACTATTCAATGCCCTCTTCAGAAAAGCCAGTGCACACAAATCATAACATTGAAAATATTGGCAACTCATATTAACAAGCTTTTGTTGTTAAAATCCTGATTCACTTAGCTTTTACAATCTACCTAAGCCATGTTTCCACTACCTAAGTTTGATCCAATCTGAGAATTATTGGGTTAATCTTTGACTAAGCTGCATCTCTTAACATTACACATGTTGTTCTCCAGGTATTATCTTATTTTAGGATGTCTCCTCTGTCTCAGGATCTAAAGTTTTTTAAATTAGCAGTTCTGCCAAAGATATGTGTCATCTATCTTCCACATTTTGGAGTTGTACCTGTATACTCTCCCAGGAAATACATAAAGTGGGGTTTTAGATTATAGTTAAGCAAATAATATGGAAATAAGGCAATAAGGCCTTATTTCCAAATTCAGACTTAAATTGAAGAAAGTAGGGAAAACCAACAGATCTTTCAGGTATGACCTAAATCAAATCCCTTACGATTATACAGTGGAAGTGACAAATAGATTCAAGGAATTAGATCTGATAGACAGAGTGCCTGAAGAACTATGGACGGAGGTCCGTGACACTGTACAGGAGGCAGGATCAAGGCCATCCCCATGGAAAAGAAATGCAAAAAAGCAAAATAGTTGTCTGAGGAGGACTTACAAATAGCTGAGAAAAGAAGAGAAGTTAAAGGCAAAAGAGAAAAGGAAAGAGAGACCCATTTTAATGCAGACTTCCAAAGAACAGCAAGGAGAGATAAGAAAGTTTTCCTCAGTCATCAAAGCAAAGAAATAGAGGAAAACAATAGAATGGGAAAGACTAGAGATCTTTTCAAGAAAACTAGAGATACCAAGGGAATATTTCATGCAAAGATGGGCTCAATAAAGGACAAAAATTGTATGGACATAACAGAAGCAGAAGATATTAAGAAGAGGAAGCAAGAATACACAGAAGAACTATACAAAAAAGATCTTTATGATCCAGATAATCATGATGATATGATCAGTCACCTAGAGCCAGACATCATGGAATGGGAAGTCAAGTGGGTCTTCAGTTCAGTTCAGTCGCTCAGTCGTGTCCGACTCTTTGCAACCCCATGAATCGCAGCACACCAGGCCTCCCTCATCACCAACTCCCAGAGTTCACTCAGACTCATGTCCATCCAGTCAGTGATGCCATCCAGCCATCTCATCTTCTGTCGTCCCCTTCTCCTCCTGCCCCTAATCCCTCCCAGCATCAGTCTTTTCCAATGAGTCAACAATTCGCATAAGGTGGCCAAAGTACCGGAGTTTCAGCTTTAGCATTATTCCTTCCAAAGAAATCCCAAGGCTGATCTCCTTTAGAATGGACTGGTTGGATCTCCTTGCAGTCCAAGGGACTGTCAAGAGTCTTCTCCAACAGCACAGTTCAAAAGCACCAATTCTTCGGGGCTAAGCTTTCTTCACAGTCCAACTCTCACATCCATACATGACCACTGGAAAAACCATAGCCTTGACTAGACAGACCTTTGTTGGCAAAGTAATGTCTCTGCTTTTGAATATGCTATCTAGGTTGGTCATAACGTTTCTTCCAAGGAGTAAGCATCTTTTAATTTCATGGCTGCAGTCACCAACTGGGTGTTAGGAAGCATCAATTAAAACAAAGCTAGAGGAGGTGATGGAATTCCAGTTGAGCTATTTCAAATCCTAAAAGATGATGCTGTGAAAGTACTGCACTCAATATGTCAGCAAATTTGGAAAACTCAGCAGTGGCCACAGGACTGGAAAAGGTCCATTTTCATTCCAATTCTAAAGAAAGGCAATGCCAAAGAATATTCAAACTACTGCACAATTGCACTCATCTCACATGCTAGTAATGTTCAAAATTCTCCAAGCCAGGCTTCAATACTATATGATCCATGAACTTCCAGATATTCAAGCTGGATTTAGAAAGGGCAAAGGAACCAGAGATCAAAGTGCCAACATCTGCTGGATCATTGAAGAAGCAAGAGAGTCCCAGAAAAACATCTACTTCTGCTTTATTGACTATGCCAAAGCCTTTGACTGTGTGGATCACAACAAACTGTGGAAAACTCTTCAAGAGATGGGAATACCAGACCACCTGACCTGCCTCTTGAGAAATCTGTATGCAGGTCAGGAAGCAACATTAAGAACTGGACATGGAACAACAGACCGGTTCCAAATCAGGAAAGGAGTACATCAAGGCTATATATTGTCACCCCGCTTATTTAACTTATATGCAGAATACATCATGAGAAGCACTGGGCTGGATGAAGCAAAAGCTGGAACCAAAATTGCTGGGAGAAATATCAATAACCTGAGATATGCAGATGATACCACCCTTATGGCAGAAAGTGAAGAAGAACTAAAGAGCCTCTTGATGAAAATGAAAGAGGAGAGTGAAAATCTGGCTTAAAGTGCAACATTCAGAAAACTATGATCACGGCATCTGGTCCCATCACTTCATGGCAAATAGATGGGGAAACAGTGGGGCTCCAAAATCACTGCCAATGGTGACTGCCGCCATGAAATTAAAAGATGCTTGTTTCTTGGAAGAAAAGTTATGACCAACCTAGCCAGAATATTAAAAAGCAGAGACACTACTTAGCCAACAAAGGTCCATCTAGTCAAAGCTATGGTTTTTCCAGTAGTCATGTATGGATGTGAGAGTTGGACTAAAAAGAAAGCTGAGCACTGAAGAATTGATGCTTTTGAACTGTGGTATTGGAGAAGAGTCTTGAGAGTCCCTTGGACTGCAAGGAGATCCAACCAGTTCACCTTAAAGTAAATCAGTCCTAAATATTCATTGGAAGGACTGATGCTGAAGTTGAAACTCCAATAATTTGGCCACCTGATGGGAAGAACTGACTCATTAGAAAAGACCCTGATGCTGGGAAAGATTGAAGGCAGGAGGAGAAGGGGATGACAAGGATGAGATGGTTGGATGGCATCACTGACTCAATGGACATGAGTTTGAGTAAACTCCAGGACTGGGTGATGGACAAGGAGGCCTGGTATGCTGCAGTCCATGGGGTCACAGAGTCGGGCATAACTCAGTGACTGAACTGAACTGAACTGAACTAAGCAACCAAGCCAAATTAAACTAGACAGTGCATATTCTGGACGAGTCTTGTCCTGTATGGATTATCTGTTAATATCAAGAAAATAGAATAACTGAAATGGATGCAACCTGGCCACTCTAATATTGCCTCTACATGTTTTTAAGAGAAAAATTCAACACACTTTTAGGAAAACTCAAATCACGTTAAATTGTCTATTGGATTTAAATTGTGCCAAGACATTATAGAGGTGCTTTTTCAAGTGATTTAAACATTCTTATGTCCAGAACTTTTCTCTAAATTTAATAAACCTCACAAAATTGCTTATTTCCCAGATTGGTGAATGGTTATAGGGACACAAATCATTACAAAACATAAAGATCTTTACACCATTGTGTCTATTTCAGCTGTCAGAACCTACTACCATCATGCTTAGCAGTCAAATATCTAAAAGTAACATCTGGTAAAGTTTTCAGTACCAACCAACTTATAGACTTGGTTAATGAACCCAAAATATTTGAATATAAATAGCTATTTTAAAGCTATATATTTACTCCTCCAAGGCTCAGTCATTGGCAAAGATAAAGAATAAATTAAATAACTTTGGAATACTATAATCTTCAGCATAAGAGAAACCCAAGTAAGACAGTAGGTGTTGCAAGAGGGCATCAGAGGGCAAACACACTGAAACCATACTCACAGAAAACTAGTCAATCTAATCACACTAGGACCACAGCCTTGTCCAATTCAATGAAACTAAGCCATGCCCGTGGGGCAACCCAAGATGGGCAGGTCATGGTGGAGAGATCTAAAAGAATGTGGTCCACTGGAGAAGGGAATGGCAAACCACTTCAGTATTCTTGCCTTAAGAACTCCATAAACTGAAAGAGAAACTCCCCAGGTCCGTAGGTGCCCAATATGCTACTGGAGATCAGTGGAGAAATAACTCCAGAAAGAAGGAAGGGATGGAGCCAAAGCAAAAAGAATACCCAGCTGTGGATGTGACTGGTGATAGAAGCAAGGTCCGATGCTATAAAGAGCAATACTGCATAGGAACCTGGAATGTCAGGTCCATGAATCAAGGCAAATTGAAAGTGGTCAAACAAGAGATGGCAAGAGTGAATGTCGACATTCTAGGAATCAGCGAACTGAAATGGACTGGAATGGGTGAATCTAACTCAGATGACCATTATATCTACTACTGGGGGCAGGAATCCCTCAGAAGAAATGGAGTGGCCATCATGGTCAACAAAAGAGTCCGAAATGCAGTACTTGGATACAATCTCAAAAGCGACAGAATGATCTCTGTTCGTTTTCCAAGGCAAACCATTCATATCACAGTAATCCAAGTCTATGCCCCAACCAGTAACGCTGAAGAAACTGAACTTGAATGGTTCTATGAAGACCTACAAGACCTTTTAGAACTAACACCCAAAAAAGATGTCCTTTTCATTATAGGGGACTGGAATGCAAAAGTAGGAAGTCAAGAAACACCTGGAGTAACAGGCAAATTTGGCCTTGGAATACGGAATGAAGCAGGGAAAAGACTAATAGAGTTTTGCCAAGAAAATGCACTGGTCATAACAAACACCCTCTTCCAACAACACAAGAGAAGACACTATACATGGACATCATCAGATGGTCAACACCGAAATCAGATTGATTATATTCTTTGCAGCCAAAGATGGAGAAGCTCTATACAGTCAGCAAAAACAAGACCAGGAGCTGACTGTGGTTCAGACCATGAACTCCTTATTGCCAAATTCAGACTGAAATTGAAGAAAGTAGGGAAAACCACTAGACCATTCAGGTATGACCTAAATCAAATCCCTTATGATTATACAGTGGAAGTGAGAAATAGATTTAAGGGCCTAGATCTGATAGATAGAGTGCCTGATGAACTACAGAATGAGGTTTGTGACATTGTACAGGAGACAGGGATCAAGACCATCGCTGTGGAAAAGAAATGCAAAAAAGCAAAATGGTTGTCTGGGGAGGCCTTACAAATAGCTGTGAAAAGAAGAGAAGCCAAAAGCAAAGGAGAAAAGGAAAGATATAAACATCTGAATGCAGAGTTCCAAAGAATAGCAAGAAGAGATAAGAAAGCCTTCTTCAGCGATCAATGCAAAGAAATAGAGGAAAACAACAGAATGGGAAAGACTAGAGATGTCTTCAAGAAAATCAGAGATACCAAGGAAACATTTCATGCAAAGATGGGCTTGATAAAGGACAGAAATGGTATGGACCTAACAGAAGCAGAAGATATTAAGAAGAGATGGCAAGAATACACAGAAGAACTGTACAAAAAAGATCTTCACGGCCCAGATTATCACGATGGTATGATCACTGAACTAGAGCCAGACATCCTGGAATGTGAAGTCAAGTGGGCTTAGGAAGCATCACTACGGACAAAGCTAGTGGAGGTGATAGAATTCCAGTTGAGCTATTCCAAATCCTAAAAGATGATGCTGTGAAAGTGCTGCCCTCAATAGGCCAGCAAATTTGGAAAACTCAGCAGTGGCCACAGGACTGGAAAAGGTCAGTTTTCATTCCAATCCCAAAGAAAGGCAATGCCAAAGAATGCTCAAACTACCGCACAATTGCATTCATCTCACACACTTGTAAAGTAATGCTCAAAATTCTCCAAGCCAGGCTTCAGCAATACATGAACCGTGAACTTCCTGATGTTCAAGCTGGTTTTAGAAAAAGCAGAGGAACCAGAGATCAAATTGCCAGCATCCACTGGATCAAGGAAAAAGCAAGAGAGTTCCAGAAAAACATCTGTTTCTGCTTTATTGACTATGCCAAAGCCTTTGACTGTGTGGATCACAATCAACTGTGGAAAATTCTGAAAGAGATGGGAATACCAGACCACCTGATCTGCCTCTTGAGAAATCTGTATGCAGGTCAGGAAGCAACAGTTAGAACTGGACATGGAACAACACACTGGTTCTAAATAGGAAAAGGAGTTTGTCAAGACTGTATATTGTCACCCTGTTTATTTAACTTATATGCAGAGTACATCATGAGAAACGCTGGACTGGAAGAAACACAAGCTAGAATCAAGATTGCTGGGAGAAATATCAATAACCTCAGATATGCAGATGACACCACCCTTATGGCAGAAAGTGAAGAGGAACTAAAAAGCCTCTTGATGAAAGTGAAAGTGGAGAGTGAAAAAGTGGGCTTAAAGCTCAACATTCAGAAAACAAAGATCATGGCATCTGGTCCCATCACTTCATGGGAAATAGATGGGGAAACAGTGGAAACAGTGTCAGACTTTATTTTTCTGGGCTCCAAAATCACTACAGATGGGGACTGCAGCCATGAAATTAAAAGACGCTTACTCCTTAGAAGGAAAGTTATGACCAACGTAGACAGCATATTCAAAGGCAGAGACATTACTTTGCCAACAAAGGTCCATCTAGTCAAGGCTATGGTTTTTCCTGTGGTCATGTATGGATGTGAGAGTTGGACTGTGAAAAAGGCTGAGCGCCGAAGAATTGATGCTTTTGAACTGTGGTGTTGGAGAAGACTTGAGAGTCCCTTGGACTGCAAGGATATCCACCCAGTCTATTCTGAAGGAGATCAGCCCTGGGATTTCTTTGGAAGGAATGATGCTAAAGCTGAAACTCCAGTGCTTTGGCCACCTCATGCGAAGAGTTGACTCATTGGAAAAGACTCTGATGCTGGGAGGGATTGGGGGCAAAAGGAGAAGGGGACGACAGAGGATGAGATGGCTAGATGGCATCACTGACTCGATGGATGTGAGTCTCAGTGAACTCTGGGAGTTGGTGATGGACAGGGAGGCCTGGAGTGGTGCGATTCATGGGGTCGCAAAGAGTCAGACACGACTGAGCGACTGATCTGATCTGATCTGAATCTTCATCAAATATTTGACCAAAGTCAATGTGAACTACCTAGGTAAATGAAGTACTTATAGGTAATAGAAATTAGGCAACCTACAAATAAGTAACTTTCCACTGAGCCTCTGGATCTAACATTATAGGAGGAAAGTAGTAATAATATTTTTATTTACAACTTAAATTAAGGAATGAATTATTTAGCAGTCAAGACTTCCATAACCTTTAAAACTTGATTTCTAGAATGTAGGATGCCTAGTCTTGTTGGACTCAGGGTACCTCTGTAGCATACCACACAAGAAATTCCTTAGAAAGCCCACAGTGCTGACATATTTGAATAGTAAGGCTTTTATTACCATTTTAGATAAAAAAGATTCAGAAATTAAAGAAGTAAAAACTTCTGTATCCTGTTCAAAGAAGAGTAGGAGATGGGAGTGGGGTGGAAGGAATAGCCCCTGTAAGAAGCTTAGATGGAGCTGATATGCAGTCTAATGCATTTCTCCATTAATATTTCAGATGCTACATTAAGCCTTGCTAAGTACCAGAAACCCAGTTTTGCTTTTTTCTATGATAGGTCCCTATCTAAAGGCCAGTTACTAAGATGACTCTTTTCTGACCATGAACAGTGAGTCTCTCTATCCTGCTCAGGAAATGTTTTGTCTTGCTTTGTGCTATTATCTAGGGCAAGTTGAGGTTCTCTCCTGAGATTGTTAAGGCCCTTATATTAATAATTCTATTATAGTTCCTGACTGTTCTCACAGTCCACCCTATTCAGAGAAGCAGCAGCCCAAATTTCAGGCAAAATGTTTCCAAATAAAATAAGCGGACTTTATGAACAAGTCCTGAAAATTCAATGTATTTCAATGACAGCAAATGCTACAACCTGTTTAGCTCTTGGTGGAAAAAGAATGGTATAACTTGATAAATAGCCAGCACTTATATTTACATCAATTGTACCCTTCTGAATAATACTGCACTGTTGATGCCTATGATAGGATTTATGTTGGAAATTCAATTTAGTGGCTCAACTGAGGCAAGTATTCACAATGTTTTACTGAAAAGCTCTCTATCCAAACCTCCCCTGTTATCAGGTTTGTAGAAGGTACTAAAGATCAGTGAGGCCAGACATAAACCTGACTCATTCATTGATAGCCAACCGAGAGCTATCCTGTGAATGTTAAACTGAGACTGAGCTATTGGACCATACTTATTTGTTCATTCATTCATTGCTTGCCTACCCAATCAATATTTATGAAATGCCTGTTTATTATTATGAGAGTCACTTCAAACAAATATTTAGAAATGAAAAAGGGTAAATGAATAATTAAAATTTGTTTGGACCATAATGCCTAATTTAATTCCCTACCAAAACCCTTTACGTACTGTTTCATCAGCGTGGTCAAAATGTTAAAAGAAATACATGATCGATTAAACTGGGATTATAGGTAAGAACTACATGAAATTATTTCATTATAGCACCAAAGAATTTATAGGCATCATTCTATGAGAACAAACAGGCACATTGAAGTCTTTCCCACTGGTGTATTTGAACGTGTTCATGTTTATATGACTCCGTCAAAGGTTAAGAGGTTCATGAGTCTCCATATGAAGATAAGAACACTGTGGAGAAATCCACTTCTAGCAGTATAGTGGCTCAGAACCTAACAAACTGCCTGAAAAAAACAACTAAAAAGACTAGAGAAATTATTAAAACTTATTTTAAGATGTTTCAATGGATAACAAAACTGCTAAGAAATATTCAGAGGCCAAAAGTTAAGTGGAAACAGGAATTCAGAATGATGAGCAAATCACCAGAGTCAGATTTAGTTTTGAAGCCAAAACTGATGAACTTGACCACTCATTAGGACCTCCTGGGACACCAGGAACAGAAAATAAAGCCAAAGACCCTCCAAGTCAGGTAATGCCATAGAAGACTCCATCTACAAAATGCTGTCCAACAGCTATGGCCTCAGAGAAAGAAGTTGAAACAGACCCACATCCTCCTCATCCCAAAGATAGCAAGAAAACATTACCTGTTGAATTCCAGCTCTGAGTGGCAGGAGAGAAATGTTTCCTTCAAAGTTCTTAACTACAAGTCAGTCTCCATGAGTTTTACAGCCCAGATTCACACTGTCAGCCCTGAATAGTCTAAAAAACCTCAGTAGAGAATTTAAGGTAAAGTGCTTGGAAGTTGGCAGCTGGAAGTTAGACTGTTGACTATTCCCAAAAGTGCCTGGAAAAAGGCAAAGAATTGCCCTAGACAAAGTAGCAGAAAAATGGAATCCAAAGTTAAAACTAGAAAACATACAAGGAAACAGCAAATAGAAAAATCAGACCAAAAGAAATCAGACATTGCTAGGTATAGGAATGTTATTATCGCCATCTAGGAGAAGTTTTCTTTTGTTAGGAATGCATACTGAAATATTTAAAAGTTAAGTATTATACCTGTAACTTATTTTTAAATCATTCATCAACAATATAAAATACATATAGATAGGTCATTGGAGAGTGACAAAACATATATGGTAAAATGATAAAAACTGATGGATCTAGGTGGAAAGTATAAGGATACTGATTGTAATTTTCTTTAAATTTCTCTTCATGTTTGGATATGTGTGTATCACTGATCCTGTTCATGATGCCAACTGTCTTGCCGTTCATACTGTCTGCACTGTTCATTGATCCCAGGGTAGGTAATGCTTGAGCTAAGAGGCTGGAAGAAGATGCGAGGAGCCATAGGAAGTGCAGACACATTTATTCTCTCCTGGCTGGCACAGCAGCCATAACACAGCCTCTCTCCTGGCTGATGCAGCAGCTGTAGCAGTGGCCACAACATAACCATAACAGAGCCATAACACAATGTAGCTCCAATGTAGCCCCAGTGAAGTAGCAGCCAGGGCTTCCATGGTGAAGCTCATACAGGCATACTGTACACAGCAGCCCACAACCAAGCAAGTACCTGTGACATGCATGCGCAGTGCTATAGGTGAGCACAGCTGTTACATAACCATGCAAAGTCATTGTTTACAGGACATAGGGCAAGAGGGTATGAGAGCATGGGGCCAGAGAGCCTAACTGGTGTTAGGCTCTTGTTAATTTCCCCACAATGTTATGGAAATAAAAAGGTTTGAGAGATTTAAAACAAGAGATCAGATGTTGGAAGTATTGAACACAAAAAAATACAAAACATAAGCTAATTTTTTATTAATAATGAAATAAAAGAAAAGTAAATAGCAAGTATTTTTAAGTGATCAAGAGATGTGAAAAAGGGCAAAACAAACTTGTGTCTTATTGCTAATAATGGTAATGGTAAGTGTAGAAGGAGTGATATAATTAAAACATAATTGATTACAAATCATAGTATTGATTTGGGCAAGATTACCAATGGATGGTAGAATTGTTAGATAAAAGTTTGATAAGGCACATAATATTTACCTAATTTTAAAATTTCTTTCCAATGACTGCCTATTAATTGCATAAGAGAAAAATTAAAACTTTATAATAGAATAACCTGGTTGATAACACCTAACCAGCTAATCTAAATTAATAGTCTCAGTAATAAAAGAAATTGAGATTCCTAAATAAGGCAATGATATAAGAATCCTTCGCCAGCAAAGCAAAAGGAAAAGGAGAAAAGGAAAGACATACTTCTCTTTGCCAGTGAAGCGAAAGGTAAAAGTATGAAAATACAAAAACACCTCGAATAGCCAAAGCAATCTTGCAAAAGAAGAATGGAACTGGGGGAATCAACCTGCCTCACTTCAGGCTCTACTACAAAGCCACAGTCATCAAGACAGTATGGTACTGGCACAAAGACAGAAATATTGATCAATGGAACAAAATAGAAAGCCCAGAGATAAATCCACGCACCTATGGACACCTTATCTTTGACAAAAGAGGCAAGAATATACAATGGAGAAAAGACAATCTCTTTAACAAGTGGTGCTGGGAGAACTGGTCAACCACTTGTAAAAGAATGAAACTAGAACACTTTCTAACACCATACACAAAAATAAACTCAAAATGGATTAAAGATCTAAACGTAAGACCAGAAACTATAAAACTCCTAGAGGAGAACATAGGCAAAACACTCTCCGATATACATCACAGCAGGATCCTCTATGACCCACCTCCCAGAATATTGGAAATAAAAGCAAAAATAAACAAGTGGGATCTAATTAAAATTAATAGCTTCTGCACAACAAAGGAAACTATAAGCAAGGTGAAAAGACAGCCTTCAGAATGGGAGAAAATAATAGCAAATGAAGCAACTGACAAAGAATTAATCTCAAAAATATACAAGCAACTCCTACAGCTCAATTCCAGAAAAATAAACGACCCAATCAAAAAATGGGCCAAAGAACTAAAAAGACATTTCTCCAAAGAAGACATACAGATGGCTAACAAACACATGAAAAGATGCTCAACATCACTCATTATCAGAGAAATGCAAATCAAAACCACAATGAGGTACCATTTCATGCAGTCAGAATGGCTGCGATCCAAAAGTCTACAAGCAATAAATGCTGTAGAGGGTGTGGAGAAAAGGGAACCCTCTTACAATGTTGGTGGGAATGCAAACTAGTACAACCACTATGGAGAACAGTGTGGAGATTCCTTAAAAAACTGGAAATAGAACTGCCTTATGATCCAGCAATCCCACTGCTGGGCATACACAGCAAGGAAACCAGAATTGAAAGAGACACGTGTACCCCAATGTTCATTGCAGCACTGTTTATAATAGCCAGGACATGGAAGCAACCTAGATGTCCATTAGCAGATGAATGGATAAGAAAGCTGTGGTACATATACACAATGGAGTATTACTCAGCTATTAAAAAGAATACATTTGAATGAGTTCTAATGAGGTGGATGAAACTGGAGCCTGTTATACAGAGTGAAGTAAGCCAGAAAGAAAAACACCAATATAGTATACTAACGCATATATATGGAATTTAGAAAGATGGTAACGACCATCTTTGCGAGACCCTGTTTGCGAGACAGCAAAAGAGACACAGATGTATAGAACAGTCTTTTGGAATCTGTGGGAGAGAGAGAGGGTGGGATGATTTGGGTGAATGGCACTGAAACATGTATAATATCATATATGAAATGAATTGCCAGTCCAGGTTCGATGCAGGATACAGGATGCTTGGGGCTGGTGCATTGGGATGACCCAGAGGGATAGTATGGGGAGGGAGGTGGGAGGGGGGTTTAGGATTGGGAACATGTATACACCCGTGGCGGATTCATGTTGATGTATGGTAAAACCAATACAATATTGTAAAGTAATTAGCCTCCAATTAAAATAAATAAATTTAAATTTAAAAAAAATTTAAAGATTGACAATAGTCAATCAAGTGTTAGTATAAATCATGAAGCATTATAATGCTTACACATTTCTGGTGGGAAAGTAAAAAGGTACAACAACTTTATAAAGTAGTTTGGCAATGTCTTATAACATTTAACATGCCTTTTATAAGACACCTAACTCCTAGCTATTTGTCCAAGAGAAATTAAAACATTTGTCTACACAAGGCTTGTACTGGAATATACAAGAAAGTTTTATTTGTATTAGGTAAAATATTAGAAACAATCCCAATGTCTATTGTTTGACTGGATAAACAAATTGTGTTATGTAAATATGATGGCATACTATTCAACAATAAAAAGGAATAAACATGATATATGCAAAAAAAAAAAAAAAAATGACCTGGTCTCAGCTCTGACCATAGTAGTTTATTTAGGGATGAGCACAAGACACAATACAGGCCAATGAGACTCAAATTCAAGATGGATGTAACTGTTGGGAAAGAGAAGCTTTATACTCTTCATACTGAAAATTATAACTCTGTGAATATCATCAATCTGGAGCTACCAGAGGCCACCAAATTGAGAGTCTTCCTGAGAATACAACCAGCACAAAATAGAGTCAAATAGCAGGAGAATCACAGACAAAATTCTGCTGCCATTTGTTGAGCTCTAAATCTAAGAAAGAATTATGCTGATGCACATTGTAAATTTTCAGTAATATGAGCTAATATATTCTTTTTAATACTGATTGATATAAACTTGTATTTAGGAGTTCCATAAAGCCTGTGACAAGAGACAGTATAATTAAGTAGCCTGGGCTCACTGAGCCTATAACCAGGGCTTAGCAACCCGAATGAAAGGCCTATAGTTAGAGGCTGAGGACTGAGATGGAGACATAAAGTGAGAAGAGCTTAAAAGCAGTGACTGGAGGAAAACAAACCAGGGTGTCAGTAGAACAAGTCTTGTGGCAGAAGATGAAAACATTAGTCTAAGGCAGAAACAATGGAAAGCAAGAAGAGAACAAAATACAGTCCCTTTTAAAGGAGGACTTGGCAGGTGGCCAGTGCAATAATGCTCTTGGCTCCTTCTTCAGATTTATTTCCCACCACTGCTCCTCTCTAGCTCCCTATTTCAAGTCATTTCCAACCTTTATGGATGACCCACATAGACCTTGTGGAGCCTATCCTCAGTGCCTTTGCGTATACACCTTTGTATCCCTAAACCTAAATGTCCTCTTCTTTCACTCAGACTTCAAGACCCAGCCTAAATTTTCCTCTGAGAAGCCTTGAGAGGTCCCCTCTCTACCTTGTGATCCAGCTCCATGGGAAGGCCTGGACTTCTGGAAGGCACTTCCTTGTTTTCACTCACCTATAACACAAGCTCTTTTAATAAAGAGAACTTGTCTAATTCACTTTAACATCCCCATACAATATCTTATCCATAATGCATACTTCAAAAATATGAATTGATAAAATACAAATCGCATGAAGAAACATTAAAGGTGAGCATCAACAAAATAGTACCATAGGTTCTACACTTTCATCAACCCCAAATAAAAGGCTAAAACAAAACACCATCATACCAGAAGGTCAAATAAATATATTCAGCATTTACTATAGCCATAGCACTGGAAAAGAAATTTCTCTACATTCTAGTCCAACCTCTACTCATTCTTAAATGCAAACTAGATCTTCCTACAATTTCCTTATTACTCTGCACCGCATAAAGTTGCCTCTATGCCAGATCAAGGCATTCTCTGTAAGTCAAGTTAATCTTAAAAATGCAGCATGTGCTCAGCTGTCAGAATGCTTTTGCTTTCTGTCGGCCTCATTATCTTCCTTCTCTGTATTATAAACAACTATAGAATGATGATCAAATATTTGTATGTGTCATTTTGTTATTATATGTAGCTGAGTTTTTATTGAATAGTTTTAGTGATCACAATTTGACATAAGAAAATGAAAGTTGCTTCAGATTCTTTAAATTTATCATAAATAAAAAAGCAAATTTTATTTCAGGCTGAATACGGACTTTTTAAAACCTTAGAGAGGAACTAAGGAGCTTATTTCAAATACTTAAAGTGCTAACATGTAGTAGATGAATTAAAGATAGCATGGTTTCAGAGGATAAAACTACAATAAATGCATAAAAATTAGCAGAAGACAGATTTTAGCTTAAAATAAGTAAGAACTGCCCTGCATAATTGCAGCTTTAATAAGCTGCCCAGTAATGGAGGAGCTGAATTACAAAGCAGAGAATTTAGCAAGAGTCATAAAAAGAAATATTCTCACAAATTCTATGTCTTACAGATATTACTTCATTAATGTTCATGGCATTTTGAAATATGTAACAAAGCCACCAGTCTCCCTTTTGTAGATGAAGAAATCAACAGACAAATGGTTTGCCCAAGGTCACGTATTGACTGATACAAGTTTGATGTTCTCTTTCTTATATAGCATTTGCTTACTCTCTTAGAAAACAATAAGCTTGTTGCAATTACAGGTGATGTTATTTATTGCTATTTAATTCTTGATGTAAGCAAAACTTGGAATTTTATATCTAAGAGTTGGCCCTCTTGGAATCTTTTAATAGTTAAGACTTTCATAGTTCTGCAAAGTCTTGAGTGTCACACTTTAATTAGTTTTAACCAATTTTGAATCAAAAAAAGTTAGATCCTAATGATCAGCATACAAATTGCTACATCATCTGTAACAAGTGTTAAAACCATTAAATGTCAGCATGTCATTATAAATCCAATGGCAGTTGGGAGAATAAATGTCAAATTTTTCATTATTTTTCTTCAGAGTTTAAAAAGCAACTGCCAGTGTCAGCCACAGTTAATAGTCCAATCGTTTAGCTAAGAAATAAGCACTTGCATGAACCCCAAAGAAAAATGAGATACAAATTTCCTTCAAATCCTAACATTCACAAAGAACTATTGCTTCCACAGAAGGGTCAATTTTCAAATTAAATTAGCATTAGGGTGGGATGATTTGGGAGAATGGCATTGAAATATGTATAATATCATATATGAAACGAGTCACCAGTCCAGGTTCGATGCATGATACTGGATGCTTGGGGCTGGTGCACTGGGACGACCCAGAGGGATGGTATGGGGAGGGAGGAGGAAGGAGGGTTCAGGATGGGGAACACATGTATACCTGTGGCAGATTCATTTTGATACATGGCAAAACCAATACAATATTGTAAAGTTAAATAAAATAAAATTAAAAAAAAAAAAGACAATTGGTGGCTAGACAACTAAGATCCACAAAGGGAAAAAATGAGGGGAAATAGACAATTCAAATAATAAAAAATTTAATATGAATTTATTTATTTAAATTGGAGGCTAATTCTTTACAATATTGTACTAGTTTTGCCATACATCAACATGAATCCACCACGGGTGTACACATGTTCCCCATCCTGAACACACCTTCCACCTCCCTCCCCATTCCATCCCTCTGGGTCATCCCAGTGCACCAGCCCCGAATATCCTGTATCATGCATTGAACCTGGTCTGGCTATTCGTTTCACACGTGATATTATACATGTTTCAATGCCATTCTCCCAAACCATCCCACCCTCGCCCTCTCCCACAGAGTCCAAAAGACTGTTCTATACATCTGTGTCTCTTTTGCTGTCTCACATATAGGGTTATCATTATCATCTTTCTAAATTCCATATATATGTGTTAGTATACTGTATTGGTGTTTTTCTTTCTGGCTTACCTCACTCCGTGTAATATGCTCCAGTTTATCCACCTCATTAGAACTGATTCAAATGTATTCTTTTTAATAGCTGAGTAATACTCCATTGTGTATATGTACCACAGCTTTCTTATCCGTTCATCTGCTGATGGACATCTAGGTTGCTTCCATGTCCTGGCTATTATAAACAGTGCTGCAATGAACATTGGGGTACACGTGTCTCTTTCAATTCTGGTTTCCTCGTTGTATATGCCCAGCAGTGGGATTGCTGGATCATAAGGCAGTTCTATTTCCAGTTTTTTAAGGAATCTCCACACTGTTCTCCATAGTGGTTGTACTAGTTTGCATTCCCACCAACAGCGTAAGAGGGTTCCCTTTTCTCTACACCCTCTCCAGCATTTATTGCTTGTAGACTTTTGGATCGCAGCCATTCTGACTGCATGAAATGGTACCTCATTGTGGTTTTGATTTGCATTTCTCTGATAATGAGTGATGTTGAACATCTTTTCATGTGTTTGTTAGCCATCTGTATGTCTTCTTTGGAGAAATGTCTAGTTCTTTGGCCCATTTTTTGATTGGGTCGTTTATTTTTCTGGAATTGAGCTGCACGAGTTCCTTGTATATTTTTGAGATTAATTCTTTGTCAGTTGCTTCATTTGCTATTATTTTATCCCATTCTGAAGGCTGTCTTTTCACCTTGCTTATAGTTTCCTTTGTTGTGCAGAAGCTTTTAATTAATTAAGTCCAATTTGTTTATTTTTGCTTTTATTTCCAATATTCTGGGAGGTGGGTCATAGAGGATCCTGCTGTGATGTATATCGGAGAGTGTTTTGCCTATGTTCTCCTCTAGGAGTTTTATAGTGTCTGGTCTTACATTTAGATCTTTAATCCATTTTGAGTTTATTTTTGTGTATGGTGTTAGAAAGTGTTCTAGTTTCATTCTTTTACAAGTGGTTGACCAGTTCTCCCAGCACCACTTGTTAAAGAGATTGTCTTTTCTCCATTGTATATTCTTGCCTCCTTTGTCAAAAATAAGGTGTCCATAGGTGCGTGGATTTATCTCTGGGCTTTCTATTTTGTTCCATTGATTTATATTTCTGTCTTTGTGCCAGTACCATACTGTCTTGATGACTGTGGCTTTGTAGTAGAGCCTGAAGTGAGGCAGGTTGATTCCTCCAGTTCCATTCTTCTTTCTCAAGATTGCTTTCACTATTCGAGGTTTTCTGTTCAGTTCAGTTCAGTCGCTCAGTTCTGTCTGACTCTTTGCGACCCCATAAATTGCAGCACGCCAGGCTCCCTGTCCATCACCAACTCCCAGAGTTCACTCAAACTCACGTCCATCGAGTCAGTGATGCCATCCAGCCATCTCATCCTCTGTTGTCCCCTTTTCCTCCTGCCCCCAATCCCTCCCAGCATCAGAGTCTTTTCCAATGAGTCAACTCCCCATGAGGTGGCCAAAGTACTGGAGTTTCAGCTTTAGCGTCAGTCCTTCCAAAGAAATCCCAGGGCTGATCTCCTTTAGAATGGACTGGTTGGATCTGCTTGCAGTCCAAGGGACTCTCAAGAGTCTTCTCCAACACCGCAGTTCAAAAGCATCAATTCTTCGGCACTCAGCTTTCTTCACAGTCCAAATCTTACATCCATACATGACCACTGGAAAAACCATAGCCTTCACTAGACAGACCTTTGTTGGCAAAGTAATGTCTCTGCTTTTGAATATGCTTTCTAGGTTGGTCATAACTTTCTTTCCAAGGAATACTGTTTCCACTGTTTCCCCATCTATTTCGCATGAAGTGATGGGACCAGATGCCATGATCTTAGTTTTATGAATGTTGAGCTTGAAGCCAACTTTTTCACTCTCCTCTTTCACTTTCATCAAAAGGCTTTTTAGTTCCTCTTCACTTTCTGCCATAAGGGTGGTGTCATCTGCATATCTGAGGTTATTGATATTTCTCCCCGCAATCTTGATTGCACCTTGTGCTTCTTCAGAGGTTTTCTGTATTTACATACAAATTGTGAAATTATTTGTTCTAGCTCTGTGAAAGATACTATTGGTATCTTGACAGGGAATCCATTGAATCTATAGATTGCTTTGGGTAGTATATTCATTTTCACTATATTGATTCTTCCCATCCATGAACACGGTATATTTCTCCATCTATTAGTGTCCTCTGATTTCTTTCACCAGTGTTTTATAGTTTTCTATATATAGGTCTTTTGTTTCTTTAGCTAGATATATTCCTAAGTATTTTATTCTATTCATTGCAATGGTGAATGGAATTGTTTCCTTAATTTCTCTTTCTATTTTCTCATTATTAGTGTATAGGAATGCAAGGGATTTCTGTGAGTTGATTTTATATCCTGAAACTTCATTGATTAGCTCTAGTCATTTTCTGGTGGAGTCTTCAGGGTTTTCTATGTAGAGGATCATGTCATCTGCAAACAGAGAGAGTTTTACTTCTTTTCCAATTTGGATTCCTTGTATTTCTTTTTCTGCCCTGATTGCTGTGGCCAAAACTTCCAAAACTATGTTGAATAGTAGTGGTCAAAGTGGGCACCCTTATCTTGTTCCTGACTGTAGGGGAAATGCTTTCAATTTTTCACCATTGAGGATATTGTTTGCTGTGGGTTTGTCATATATAGCTTTTATTATGTTGAGGTATGTTCCTTCTATTCCTGCTTTCTGGAGAGTTTTTATCATAAATGGATGTTGAACTATGTCAAAGGCTTTCTCTGCATTTATAGAGATAATCATATGGCTTTTATTTTCAATTTGTTAATGTGGTGTATTACATTGACTGATTTGCGGATATTGAAGAATCCTTGCATCCCTGGGATAAAGCCCACTTGGTCATGATGTATGATCTTTTTAATGTGTTGTTGGATTCTGATTGCTATAATTTTGTTAAGGATTTTTGCATCTATGTTCATCAGTGATATTGGCCTGTAGTTTTCTTTTTTTGTGGCATCTTTGTCAGGTTTTGGTATTAGGGTGATGGTGGCCTCATAGAATGAGTTTGGAAGGTTACCTTCCTCTGCAATTTTCTGGAAGAGTTTGAGTAGGATAGATGTTAGCTCTTCTCTAAATTTTTGGTAGAATTCAGCTGTAAAGCTGTCTGGACCTGGGCTTTTGTTTCCTGGATGATTTCTGATTACAGTTTCAATTCCCATGCTTGTGATGGGTCTGTTAAGATTTTCTATTTCTTCCTGGTTCAGTATTGGAAAGTTGTACTTTTCTAAGAATTTGTCCATTTCTTCCATGTTGTCCATTTTATTGGCATATAGTTGCTGATAGTAGTCTCTAATGATCCTTTGTATTTCTGTATTGTCTGTTGTGATCTCTCCATTTTCGTTTCTAACTTTATTGATTTTTCTCCCTTTGTTTCTTGATGAGTCTGGCTAATGGTTTGTCAACTTTATTTATCCTCTCAAAGAACCAGCTTTTGGCTTTGTTGATTTTTGCTATGGTCTCTCTTGTTTCTTTTGCATTTATTTCTGCCCTAATTTTTAAGATTTCTTTCCTTCTACTAACCCTGGGGTTCTTCATTTCTTCCTTTTCTAGTTGCTTTAGGTGTAGAGTTAGGTTTTTTATTTGCCTTTTTTCTTGTTTCTTGAGGTATGCCTGTATTGCTATGAACCTTCCCCTTAGCACTGCTTTTACAGTGTCCCACAGGTTTTGGGTTGTTGTGTTTTCATTTTCATTCATTTCTATGCATATTTTGATTTCTTTTTTGATTTCTTCTGTGATTTGTTGGTTATTCAGCAACATGCTGTTCAGCCTCCATATGTTGGAATTTTTAATAGTTTTTCTCCTGTCATTGAGATCTAATCTTACTGCATTGTGGTCAGAAAAGATGCTTGGAATGATTTCAATTTTTTTGAATTTGCCAAGGCTGGATTTATGGCCCAGGATGTGATCTATCCTGGAGAAGGTTCCATGTGCACTTGAGAAAAAGGTGAAATTCATTGTTTTGGGGTGAAATGTTCTATAGATATCAGTTAGGTCTAGCGGGTCTATTGTATCATTTAAAGTTTGTGTTTCCTTGTTAATTTTCTGTTTAGTTGACCTATCCATAGGTGTGAATGGGGTATTAAAGTCTCCCACTATTATTGTGTTATTGTTAATTTCCCCTTTCATACTTGTTAGCATTTGTCTTACATATTGCAGTGCTCCTGTGTTGGGTGCATATATATTTATAATCGTTATATCTTCTTCTTGGATTGATCCTTTGATCATTATGTAGTGTCCTTCTTTGTCTCTTTTCACAGCCTTTGTTTTAAAGTTTATCTGATATGAGTATTGCTACTCCTCCTTTCTTTTGGTCTCTATTTGCATGGAATATCTTTTTCCAGCCCTTCACTTTCAACCTGGATGTGTCCCGTGTTTTGAGGTGCGTCTCTTGTAAACAGTATATATAGGGGTCTTGTTTTCGTATCCATTCAGCCAGTCTTTGTCTTTTGGTTGGGACATTCAACCCATTTACATTTAAGGTAATTATTGATAAGTATGATCCTGTTGCCATTTATTTACTTTATTGTTTTGGGTTTGAGTTTATACACCCTTTTTGTGTTTCCTGTCTAGAGAAGATCCTTTAGTATTTGTTGGAGAGCTGGTTTGGTGGTGCTGAATTCTTTCAGCTTTTGCTTGTCTGTAAAGCTTTTGGTTTCTCCTTCATATTTGAATGAGATCCTTGCTGGGTACAGCAATCTGGCCTGTAGGTTATTTCCTTTCATCACTTTAAGTATGTCCTGCCATTCCCTCCTGGCCTGAAGAGTTTCTATTGAAAGATCAGCTGTTATGCTTATGGGAGTCCCCTTGTGTGTTATTTGTTGTTTTTCCCTTGCTGCTTTTAATATTTGTTCTTTGTGTTTGATCTTTGTTAATTTGATTAATATGTGTCTTGGGGTGTTTTGCCTTGGGTTTACCCTGTTTGGGACTCTCTGGGTTTCTTGGACTTGGGTGATTATTTCCTTCCCCATTTTAGGGAAGTTTTCAACTATTATCTCCTCAAGTATTTGCTAATGGTCTTTCTTTTTGTCTTCTTCTGGGACTCCTATGATTCGAATGTTGGGGCATTTAACATTGTCCCAGAGGTCTCTGAGATTGTTCTCATTTTTTAAAATTCGTTTTTCTTCTCTGATTCATTTATTTCTACCATTCTATCTTCTACCTCCCTAATCCTATCTTCTGCCTCTGTTATTATAATCTTTGTTCCATCCAGAGTGTTTTTTATCTCATTTATTGCATTATTCATTATATGTTGACTCTTTTTTATTTCTTCTAGGTCCTTGTTAAACCTTTCTTGCATCTTCTCAATCTTTGTCTCCAGGCTATTTATCTGTGATTTTGGATCATTTTCACTATCATTATATGGAATTCTTTATCAGGTAGATTCCCTATTCTTCCTCTTTGGTTTGGTTTGGTGGGCATTTATCCTGTTCCTTTACCTGCTGGGTATTCCTCTGTCTCTTCATCTTGTTTATATTGCTGTGTTTGGGGTGGCCTTTCTGTATTCTGGCAATTTGTGGAGTTCTCTTTATTGTGGAGTTTCCTCACTGTGGATGGGGTTATACAGGTGGCTTGTCAAGGTTTCCTGGTTAAGGAAGCTTGTGTCGGTGTTCTGGTGGGTGGAGCTGGATTTCTTCTCTCTGGAGTGCAATGAAGTGTCCAGTAATGAGTTATGAGATGTCAGTGGGTTTGGAATGACTTTGGGCAGCCTGTATATTGAAGCTCAGGCCTGTGTTCCTGTGTTGCTGAAGAATTTGCATGGTATGTCTTGCTCTGGAACTTGTTAGCCCTTGGGTGCTGCTTGGTTTCAGTGTAGGTACGGAGGCATTTGATGAGCTCCTGTCAATTAATGTTCCCTGGAGTCAGGAGTTCTCTGGTGTTCTCAGGATTTGGACTTAAGCCTCCTGCTTCTGGCTTTCAGTCTTATTTTTACAGTAGCCTCAAGACTTACCCAGTGGCTCAGATGGTAAAGAGTCTGCCTACAACACAGGAGACCTGGATTTGATCCCTGGGTTGGAAAGATCTCCTGGAGAAGGAAATGGCAACCCACTCCAGTATTCTTGCCTGGAAAATCCCATGGATGGAGGAACCTGGTAGGCTATAGTCCATGGGGTCACAAAGAGTTGGACATGACTGAGCGACATTTACTTTACTTTACAAGCCTTCTCCATCTATACAGCACCATTGATAAAACATCTAGGTTAAAGATGAAAAGTTTCTCCACAGTGAGGCACACCCAGAGAGGTTCACAGAGTTACATGGAGAAGAGAAGAGGGAGGAGGGAGATAGAGGTGACCCGAATGAAGATGTGGTGGAATCAAAAGAGGAGAGAGCAAGCTAGCCAGTAATCACTTCCTTATGTGCACTCCACAGTCTGGACCACTCAGAGATGTTCACGGAGTTACACAGAGAAAAGAAGAGGGAGGAAGGAGACAGAGGTGGCCAGTAGGATAAAGAGGGGAATCAAATGGAGAGAGACAGATCCAGCCAGTAATCAGTTCCCTAAGTGTTCTCCACTGTCTGGAACACACAAAGAGATTCACAGAGTTGGGCAGAGAAGAGAAGGGGGAGGGAGGAGATAGAGGTGATCTGGTGGAGAAAAAGGAGAGTCCAAAGGGGGAGAGAGCAGTCAAGCCAGTAATCTCACTCCCAAGTAAAAATGGGTACTGAAGATTGGGTTCTTAAAGGTACAAAATTGATTAAAAATACCAAAAACCAAAGATTTAAAATCTAGAGTAGAGGTTGGATTTTCAAAAATACAATACTAAATTTTTTTTAAGTCACAAAAATTATAATATATATATATATATATGAAGTTTGCTTTTAAAAAGTAGTGTCTCTTTTTTTTTTTGCAAAGTAATAGTAGGTTATAAAAATGAAAATTAAAGGAGTAATAGAGGACTTAAAATTAAAAAAATTTTTTTTAAATAAAGAATGATAGTAAAAGTAGTAAAAATATATCTAGGGCTTTCTCTGGTGTTGTTGTGGGCAGTGTGGGGTCAGTTCATTTTCGGATAGTTCCTTGATCTGGCTTATCTTTCTCAAGATCTGTAAGCCCCTTCCTATGTAGTCAGTACTAACTACAGGGTTTTAATCTATTGCACCTGTCACTTGCAAGGCGGTTCCCTGTTTGTTTTAGCTTCTTCTGTTTGCTGGTCTCCTCAGTGTCTAATTTCCACCCTGACACAAGGGGGCAGTGGTGGACACTTTTTTAGGCTCACTTGTTCAAAATCAATGCAGATGGTGACTGCAGCCATGAAATTAAAAGATACTTACTCCTTGGAAGGAAAGTTATGACCAACCTAGATAGCATATTCAAAAGCAGAGACATTACTTTGCCAACAAAGGTCCGTCTAGTCAAGGCTATGGTTTTGCCAGTGGTCATGTATGGATGTGAGAGTTGGACTGTGAAGAAAGCTGAGCGCTGAAGAATTGATGCTTTTGAACTGCAGTGTTGGAGAAGACTCTTCAGAGTCCCTTGGACTGCAAGGAGATCCAACCAGTCCATTCTAAAGGAGATCAGCCCTGGGTGTTCTTTGGAAGGACTGACGCTAAAGCTGAAACTCCAGTACTTTGGCCACCTCATGTGAAGACTTGACTCATTGGGAAAGACTCTGATGCTGGGAGGGATTGGGGGCAGGAGGAGAAGGGGACGACAGAGGATGAGATGGCTGAATGGCATCGCTGACTCGATGGACATGAGTTTGGGTGAACTCCGGGAGTTGGTGATGGACAGGGAGGCCTGGCGTGCTGCAGTTCATGGGGTTGCAAAGAGTTGGACACGACTGAGAGACTCAACTGAACTGAACTGTTCATTCGTGCTGTGGGGAGGGAGGGACACTGCAAATAAATAACACCGGCGTGTGCTCACAGTGACTCGACCATACTGGGTTTGCCCCTGCTCATGGCATGTGTGCTTTCCCTGTCTATACTGCTTAGGCTCTAGGTTGCTCTGCTGGGAACTGTCTGAGGCGAGCCCTGGGTTGCGTGCACTTCCCAAGTCTAAGCAGCTCAGGTTCATGTACTCAGGTAGTCCTCAGAGGTGCAGATTCCGTTGGCCCTGCATTTTGTGCCCTTCCCAGGTCGTAGCAGCTCAGGTGACCAGGTGTTTGGTGAGCACAGTCACTGCGACTTATCACCTCCCCCATCCCTGCCGCTCGGTTTTCTGGGTATACAACTGGCGCACCTTCTCAGGCGGATGTTGACCATCCAGAATCCCAAGAAGTCTTAGCAATAAAGCCTGCTTACAGTTTGGTAGATAATGCCTCTCTGGGGCTGCGATTGCCCCCTTCTGGTTCTGGCTGCCTGTCACTGGAAGTGGATGGTCTGCAGCTGGCTAGCTCTCCTCAGTCCTTTGTTCTATGAGCGGGCCTGGTGGTATCTTAGGTTAGGGCTTTTCACGTGGTAGCTATCCCACAGTCTGGTTTGCTAACCCAAGTTAGTTCCCTCAGATTGCCTTCGGGGCATTCAGGCCCGGTCCTTACTCTAAGCAATGCAGCCCACGCCTCCCTGCCCAGCCCCCGCTTGCTAGTGGCAGGTGCAGGCGTCTGTGCTGCTTCTCCACTGGGGGAGTTACCATTGGGCACATAATCTGTAGGTTTTAATTATTTAGTTTTCCTCCCAGTTATGTTGCCCTCTGTGGTTTCAAGGCTTGCCACAGACTCAGCAGTGAGAGTGTTTCCTGGAAACTTCTCTCTTTTTTAAGACTCCCTTCCCTGGATGGAGCTCCGTCCCTACATTTTTTATCTCTCTTTTTGTCTTTTGTATTTTTTCCTACCTCCTATCGAAGACAATGGGCTGCTTTTCTGGGTGCCTGATGTCCTCTGCCGGCATTCAGAAATTGTTTTGTGGAATTTACTCAGCGTTCAAATGTTCTTTTGATGAATTTGTGGGGGAGAAAGTGGTCTCCCCATCCTATTCCTCCACCATCTTAGGACCATCTCCTAAATAATAAAATTAAAGACACCAAAAACCAATAAATGAAAATTTTCTTTATTAGTAAGAAAAGAAATTTTAAAATAAAATTACAGTGAAATATTATTTTTACTTATCAAACTGAAAAGGTTTTAAAACATAAAAACACAGTGCTGTTGATGATGCAGTGAAACTAGTGCTCTGTGATAGGTAGCCTCAAAGATGGCTGCCATGATTCCTGCTTTCTTGTACTAATGCCCTGAGCCCATGATGGCTCAGATGGTAAAGAATTCCCTGAAGTGCAGGAGTCCTGGGTTCTATCACCTGGAGAAGAAAATGCCAACCCACTCCAGTACTCTTGCCTAAAAAATTCCAGGGATAGAGGAGCCTGGCAGCTACAGCCTACAGGATCACAAAGAGTTGGACATGTCTGAGCAACTAACATTGTCATTAGGTACTGTAGACCCTTTACCTTATGTGTGGTCTTGACTTAGTAACTTGTTTTTAACAGGGTACAGCAAAAGTGTGAAATGTCATTTCCAAAGTTAACTTACAGAAAAACTGTGCCTTCCATATTGCTTGCTGTCTTTAATTCACTACTCTGCTCACTCACAGAATCCAGCTGCCAAGTTGTGAGCTGCCATATGAAGAAGACAATGTGGCAAGGAACAAGATATCTCTGGCCAAAATTCAGCAAGGACTTGAGGTCTGTCTAAGGCCATATGAGTGAACTTGAAAGCAAATGCTTCCATATTTGAGCCTTGACTGTAGCACTAGCCAACATCTTGACTGCAGTTAACCAAGTAGAACAATGCTGGTGTATCTGACCCTTAGAAACTGGGAGATAATAAATATTATTGATTTCAGTTGTAAACTTTGGGGTAATTTTTTATATTATAACAATAGACAACTAAAAAATCCTCTCACATACTTTTAGATTCTGGAAAGTTAGTATGACAATATGTGTTAATAGCCTTGTATAAAGTTTATTCATTTTTATCTAACAGTTTCACATCTAGTATTCTTTATAAAGAAATAAATTGAAGTGTGGCAAAAGACTATTTATAAGAAAATCAAAACATTATTTGTGAGAGTATTACTAAATAAAACCATCACCTTTAATGGTTAAAGTTTTTAAATAAACCAAATGTCCCTCAATATGGAAATACATAAAAATACCAACAAGATTTTGTAAAGGAGACAATTCTGGAAGAAGAAAGTAATGCAGGAGTACTAGTCCTACCCTATATTAAGACACATTTTAAAGTTACAATAACTAAATCAGCAAGGTTTGGCATGTGAATAAATGGATCAGAACAGATACTCCAGATATAAATACAAATAGATACAGAAATTTAATGTGCTTAAAATGATATGAACAACAGACTGGTTCAAAATTGGGAAAGGGGTACACTAAGGCTATATACTGTCACCCTGCTTATTTAACATATATACAGAGTACACCATACAAAATGCCAGGCTAGATGAATCACAAGCTGGAATCAAGATTGCTGGGAGAAATATCAATAACCTCAGATATGCAGATGATACCACCCTAATAGCAGAAAGTGAAGAGAAACTAAAGAGCCTCTTAATTAAGGTGAAAGAGGAGAGTGAAAAAACTGGCTTAAAACTCAACATTCAAAAAAACTAAGATCATGGCATCTGGTCCCATCACTTCATGGCAAATAAATGGGAAAAAAATAGAAACAGTGACAGACTTTGTTTTCTTGGGCTCTAAAATCACTGGGGATGGTGACTATAGCCACAAAATTAAAAGACACTAACTCCTTAGAAGAAAAGCCATGACAAACCTAGAGAGTGTTTTACAAAGCAGAGACATCACTTTTTGCCAATAAGATCCATGTAGTCAAAGCTATGGTTTCTCCAATAGTCGTGTATGGATGTGACAGTTGGACCATAAAGAAGGCTGGTGCCAAAGATGCTTTTAAACTGTGGTGCTGGAGAAGACTCTTGAGAGTTCCTTGGACTGCAAGGAGATCAAACCAATTAATCCTAAAGGAAATCAACCCTGATTATTCATTGGAAGGACTGATGCTGAAGCTGAAGCTCCAATTCTTTGGCCACCTGATGCAAAGAGCCAATACACTGGAAAAGACCCTGATGCCAGGGAAGATTAAGGGCAAGAGGAGAAGGGGATGACAGAGGATGAGATGGTTGGATGGCATCATTGACTCAGTGGACATGAGTTTGAGCAAAAACTCTGGGAGATAGTGAAGGATAGGAAAGCCTGGCATGCTGTACTTGATGGGGTCAGAAAGAGTAGGACTTGATTTAGTAACTGAACAACAATCAGTTCAGTTCAGTTCAGTCACTCAGTCGTGTCTGACTCTGCAACCCCATGAACCGCAGCATCCCAGGCCAACAATGATCATATCAAACTAGAAAAAAAATGCAAGAAAGCAATTAAGAGTCAAAGGGCTAACTTTACTATTCAAAGGGCTCCTAAAAATAAAATTTAAAAAGACAATAAAAAGTATAGAAAAATGGCTAAGTAATATGAAGAGTGAATATAGATAGAAGGAAATTAAAATAGCTCTTGAACATGGTAAAAAAAAATGCTCAAACTCTTTCATAATGAGATAATGAATGCCCCCATCTGCATGACAAGGTCCAAAATTTTTAATAATATGAGTGTGTGGAACAGCGGGCACCATCAGACACAGCTGATGGAAGTGTTCACTGCTGCAACCTCTCTGGAGAGCAATTTGGCTGAAACTATCAAACTTCTCTTTTAAAAAAAATTTATTTATTTATTACAATTGGAGGCTAATTACTTCACAATATTGTGGTGGTGTTTTCCTACATTGACATGAATCAGCCACGGGTGTACATGTGTCCACTCCCTCCCCAATCCCTTCCCCCACCTCCTTCCCCATTCCATCCCTCTGGGTTGTCCCAGTGCACCAATTTTGAGTGCCCTGTTTCATGTATCGAACTTGGACTGGTCAGTTCTTTCACATATGGCAATATAAATGTTTCAATGCTATTTTCTCAAATCCTCCCACCCTTGTCTTCTCCCAGAGTCCAAGTCTGTTCTTTATATTTGTGTCTCTTTTGCTGTCTCACATATAGGGTCATCATTACTATCTTTCTAAATTCCATATATATGCATTAATATACTGTATTGGGAGAAGGCGATGGCACCCCACTCCAGTACTTTTGCCTAGAAAATCCCATGGACGGAGGAGCCTGGTAGGCTGCAGTCCCTGGGGTCGCTAGGAGTCGGACACAACTGAGCGACTTCACTTTCACTTTTCGCTTTCATGCAATGGAGAAGGAAATGGCAACCCACTCCAGTGTTCTTGCCTGGAGAATCCCAGGGACAGAGGAACCTAGTGGGCTGCCATCTATAGGGTTGCACAGAGTCAGACACGATTAAAGTGACGCAGCAGCAGCAGCATACTGTATTGGTGTTTTTCTTTCTGACTTACGTCATTCTGTATAATAAGCTCCAATTCCATCCACCTCATTTGAACTGACCCAAATGTGTTCTTTTTAATAGCTGAGTAATATTCCATTGTGTATATGTACCACAACCTTCTTATCCATTCATCTGCTGATGGACATCTAGGTTGCTTCCATGTCCTGGCTATTATAAACAGTGCTGCGATGAACATTGGGGTACACATGTCTTTCAATTCTGGAAACCATCAAACTTCTGATCCTGCTAGAATTGTACCCTGCAGAATCAGTCACATTTGGATAAAATCATACAGGTTTGGAGATATTCAGTACCACATTTTTAATAACTAAACATGTGGGACAATTTAAACAGGCATCAACAGGAGGCTAGTTAAATAAATGAACAAACTTCATTAAATGGAATAATGTGCAGCCTCAAAAATGAATGAAGTAACTCTACATACACTGACATACAGCAACTGTAAGACACACTGGAAAATTTAAATAAATGTAGAATTGTATGAATAGGCTCTCACTTGTATCTTTTAAAAAAGAGAATATATATTCTATGAACATAACCCACAATTTATCATTCATTGCAAAAATGTATATGTATTAATAATGATTTTCTCTGAAGGATGATGTTGCAAATGGTTTTTCTTAATAAATTTCTTTCCCCACATTTTCTAAAATAACTACATTCAATATTCAAAGAAAAATACTTTGAAAATACACATGTACATATTAGAAAACATTAGTAAACATCACACCCAACATTGATTTAAGGGATAGGAGGAAAGTCTGTTGTTGTTTTTTGGATTCCCATAGCTGAGCATTTTCTTCATGCAGTCATGAAAAATGAACATTATATTGACTTTCACCTATGTCACATAAAATTGATAAGGACAGAGAAATGGAAGAAAGGGTATAATCAATCTTTAGGCGCAACAGTTTGCTTTTCTTTTAAGTGTCTTTTCCAAAAGCAATTACTAAGGAAGAAATGAAACCTGAATCAAAAGAAAAACAAACAGGTTAATACAAGCCTTCAAAACATTTTTGTAAGTTAAAGTAAGTTAGACTTGGCAAGTAACTGTCTCTTTCAATGGAGACAGTACATTACAGAACCAGTATATTTGATAGTTTGGGGAAGGTCCACACTAACAGCAAAAAATCTTTACTCACTAATTTCAACATGCCAGTAATGTACACCACCTATTGGCCAAACTATAAAATGGAGAGTAACACTATTCTGCAGATTTACAAAGCCATTGAAATATATATAGTAGTATAGAAACATCTTCCAATTTGACATTATTCATTGGTAAGTACTATGATCTGAGTATTTTTGTTCCCCCAAAATGCTTATGTTGAAACCCTAACCTCCAAACATCATGGTATTAAAAGTCAGCGCTTTGGGGAGGTGATTAGGTCATGTGGGTGGAGCCCTTATTAATAAGATTAATGTTTATAACAGGGACCTCACAGAGTTCCCTAGCACCTACCATTACATGAGATAATATGGAAGTCTGTGACACAGAAGAAAGGCCTTACCTGATGATGTTGGCACTTTGATCTTAGACTCCCAGCCTCCAGAATTATAACCAATAAATTCCTGCTGTTTATAAGTTACCTGAATGCATGCCTGCTAAGTCACTTCAGTCGTGTCTGACTCTTTGTGAACCTATGGACTGTAGCCTGCCAGGCTCCTCTGTCCATGGGATTCTCCAGACAAGAATACTGGAGTGGGTTTCCACACCCTCCTCCAGGGGATCTACCTGATCCAGAGATTGAACCAGCATCTCTCAGGTCTCCTGCACTGTAGGTGGGTTCTTTACCACTAGCACCACCTACAAGCCACCTGGTCTATAATATTTTATTACAATAGCCCCAAGACAAAGAACAGAAAGTTAATTTTTCTCTTCAGGATCCCATCTGTCATCTGATGGCTTACTCATGAGGGTAAGTTCAGGAAGGAAAGTATGGCATGAAGGAACTTCTTTTCTTTAGTGACTGCTTTTCTAGATTTTACTGATGTGTAGGGAGAAGGGCACAGGCCATCAGGAGAAACAGGGTGTGAAACGCATAGGGTTTGGCACAGTGAGGGAGAGGTATTAGAGAAACTGATGGAACTGGAGGGCGATGGTGGAGCATGGCTGTCCAAAACCACGTCTGGGACTCTGAGAAAGAGTTACTTCACAAGATTAAACACAACCCACATGCATGCTCACCGATACTGGCAAGTGTGGGAGTGTTCAGCTTCCCTTAAGCAGGTAGAAGGCTAGAGTCCAGCTTTTGAAAAGATAAGAAGATCCCATGGTCATAAACCAGATCTACTAATCAGAATTTTCCAGGTGAGGTCTCGTACCCTGTGTTTTTTAAACTTCCTAGCTGAATCTGAGTCATGAGAACCATCATCCACCGTTTGAGCATGACTTTTCTGTTACATCTTACCCTAAATCACTCCTATATTGTACACCTCATTCTTTTCTAGTTATAATGCTGTTATCTTCCAGACCAATTTATTGCTAACAGGCTAAAGCAAGGGAAATCATCTGAATTTTTATTGGCCAACATTAAATAAATAGTTGCAGTTGCTAAGCAATCAAACCATTATTATCAAAAGACAAATTTCAGTAACATATCACTTGATTAAACCTACACAAAAGGCAGGATGTGTGATCAATCAATATTTCTAATCCCCTTTTCTATCAACTACAAGTTTTGAGTACTACAAGAAAATCAGTATATAATTTTATTTTGAGTCACCAAGGAAATAGAATAACAGAACCTCATAAACAGAAAAGACCATAAGAATCATTTAGTACAACACCTCTTCTGATGCCTAAATCTTTACTACAGCACTGCTGACAGGTGATTTTCTATTCTGGCATAACCAGACAATAGGAATTTATTAGTTAATGCCAAAAGAAGAAAATGCAAATCTGCAGATGAAAAACAAAATTATAAACACTTACATGAAAGCAGTCTCAGTTACCCAGAAAATTACAAGCCTGGAGTTTTGCTCATGTATTCCTATTGTTAATCTGACATATGAATTTAGAGTTAGCCTAAACAAAAGGGCAGCATTAACACACTAGACTATCACAGGATGGGCTTCCTTGAAAATGCTGTCCTCATACTTATGCACTTCAAAATTCACAGATTGCAAACAGCTCTAAAGTTGCCACTGAGATAATAGGCCACATTCTTATTCCACTACAGATCTCTTTATAAAAGATAGAGAAATGAGTCAGAGGAGAGTCTAGACTCGCTGTGACAACAATTTAACTGGTTAAACTAAGCCTGACTCGCCTCTTGTTCACAGCATTCACCTGGCCCTTATTACGAAGTACCTAGTACTGCTTAGGGTCTTCATGGGTGACTCTATCTTTCCAACAAGCTATTTACTACACAAGTTAAGGCACCTTCCATTGGAACTACCCAAGCAAAGTACAGGGTGCCCAGCTAAATTTGAATTTCAGATAAACAACACTTTTTAGCATAAACATGTCCCATGCAATATTCCAAGTTGATTTAGGGTAGAGGATGTCACCTGCAATTGTGTCACTTAACATCCAGACAATTTCTATGAAATCTAGAAAAAAACTTTCCATGCAATATTTGAAACTTACGCTAAAAAAAAATTGCTTATCTGAAATTCAAATTAACTAGGTATCATGTATTTTTATTTACTAAGGCCAGCAACCTTATCTGGGATACCTATATATTTCTAAAAGGCCAGCTCAGGACTCCAGGATAGCAAGTATTTGACAACCTATCCTGATTAGTTGAACTAATGTAATTTGATCCAGACAAACCTGAAGATGACTGTTACAGAACACAACATCTCTAGCACTTGGCCCTTGGTTCCTCCCTGTTCCAAGAGACCAACTGTTTATCCAACCCAACATCTCCTCTGGGTTAGTGAGATAACCAAGAATCTGACCTGGGTTATTTCCAAGCAATTGTTATGGGGCATGGAAGTTGGAAAGACTAGTCCAGGTAGTTCTGAAATCCAAGGGAACAAGTCCCAAGCTCTAAGCCCCAGGCAAGGTAGGCTCCACAGTGGGCTACCCAAGGGTCAAATGTAGATCAGAAGATAAAGATCTGTGACAGGAGGGTGATTGAGAGAATCTCAAAGAGCAGTTGCAGCCAAATCAAAAACAGGGATCAGATGTCCAAGCATTGAAACCATTTGGACAAAATCCTTCCCTCGAGTTCACAAAAGGCAATCTTGGATATGCTGACCATGATTTTTCTCTGTATGGTTCCTTATACTGTTTCGTTAGCCTTCTCCCAAGAAAGTAATACAGCTGTGTTTTTCCAAATTCATGCCCCACCAGAGACAGTGGTAGGAAAAGAGATCCATGATCCTTAAAAGAATAACGTCATATTTCCCAGGCAGCCCTGCACTGAACAGGCCAAAAGTTTCCTGCAGCAGACCCAGGGAGCCAAGCATAGTCAGAAAGTGTGTGTTAAGCTGTGGGGGGATGGTAAAGAGAAGACCACAAAGGGAGGAGAGGCACACAGGTGATTTTTAGGCATGCCTTTAGTAGTTCCCTTCCCCTGTGAAATTTCTGAAATCCCTCCCAGAGCACCCTGTGGTTGCTTCATCCTCAGTGCTGTCCTGACTGCCTTCCTCACGGGATGCTCTCTCTGTTTTCACCAGGTACGCCAAAACCCTCAGCCCAGAGCCAACAGGCCACAAAATTGTGTTGCTGCCTGCCTGTGGGACCCTAGGGGGACCCTAGGGGGACCCTGGAGGGATACTACCTAGTTGGTTGGTGCCCTAGATGCTGCCTGAACCATGAAGCCAGAAAGGTCTGTATTCAAATCCCAGCCCAGCTATTTTTTTCACCCTTTGCCAATACCAAGGTTAGTAATTTCTCTGTACCTCAGCTTAAATCCCCTACCTTCGACAACAATTTATGGAGATAGTAGGAGTCCAACTTTGACTCTATATATAGACAATTAATAAACAGAAAGAATTCTATCAAAAGAATTTCTTACAGAATAGTAGAAGTGAATGAAGAGTTAGAAAATCTAAGGAGCATATATAAATTAGCAGATCTAGGTGACATTAAGGGAAAATATTAATAGAACTGACAAACACACCTACAGCCTCCTTTCTCATTTCACCTCAAAGGCTTCTGTGAAACTGAAATGACTAGTGAGGAACTAAGGAATTAGTGTTAAATCTTTATATCTTAATAAAGATCCAGGAAAGAGTGATCAGCAAGTTAGTGAGATTTTCCTGATATTATTCTAAGAGATGCTGCAAATATCAGTGAGCAAAGATAAAATGATGCAAAAATAAACAAACTTGGAAACACAGGCGAGAAGTAGCTGTGTAAAACTCAATGTGAAAAATGCTAACTCATTTAACTGAGAAGCTTGCTGTGCCCAAGGGACTTGAGGAAGCAGGGAACTAATAAATGAAAAAAGATACCAAGGGGCAAATAAGAATAGCAAATTAGAAAGAAGTTTATATTATGAGCTTTGCCAGGGAGAAGAAGGAACACCATTGTTTTAGTATATGTACAAAATCCTATTATTCCACTGTGGGAAGAAAATATTTATGCAGCAAAACTCTACTCAGATTGCTCTGAGGATGACATACCAAGTTTGGCAATTCAGAAGGTCACAGTTATATCTAAGTAAGGGGAATTAAAGGAATAAAAGCATTACAACAAAGGAAATGATAGTTCTCAGAGTGGGAAACAAGGACAGCTGAGTTGTTCATAAAAAATGGGCAGCATGTGAATTTAACCCATAAATATGGGGAAATATGTGTAATGGGGGATGGCGTTTTGTCTGAATAGAAATTAAGAAAGAGGGGGGATTTTAGAAGGAGAAATGGAGTGTAATAACCTGGTAAAACCATGAAGGATGAAGCCATGAATCTAATACTGCCCAGGGAGCAAAGGCAAGTCCATGTCTCCAGGCCTTTAAATGAGCTGAGATCAAATGCTAGAGGGTGTCTGTGCTCCTGCGACATGGTCTTATTGATGCAACAGACCAAATGACCTTAGAGGGCCCTTCCTGGGAAAAGGTTTATGGTATGAAGAAACATATGTCCTTTTCTAAAGGGAACATCTCAAATAATAATGAAGCAGAAATCCTTGCTCCCTATAGTTATTACAAGTCCCAAGGCCTGGTTTCAGCAGTGACCCAAATCCCAAGGCAAATTCAACTTAATATGTGATACTTTCATTAGCAAAGAGGACATGTGGCTTCAACACATTTCTTCTACTTAGAAAGTTTCTGACAAAGGTCAAATGATGTAGGAAAATTAGTGGTGTGTTCTAGTACTCCAGAATAAGAAAGAGTTACAGTATTAAAAAAAAAATGAATTAAGTCCTAACTATTATAATGTCAAAAGTGACAGAATTATAAAAGTTATATCCAGGAGTCTTGGGATGTACGGAGAAAAGGGCAGGGATTGCATTAAGTTTGAGAAATAAGAAGGAGACAGGGTCTTTCTGTAGTCTGGCAGGACAGACTGAGATAGAGAGAGCTCAATAAATATATAAAGGAAAGTAGAAAGGCAAAGGGAAAGGCAGGAAGGAGGAAGGAAAAAGACCCACACTAGAATTCTCTCTATGCCACTAACTGGGAGCTTCCATAGACTGCAGTGAGTGGGATTCAGGGCCCCCTAGAGTTCTGACCCGAAGTATCTAGTGATGCATAAATTGTCTACAGCAGAACAGCACACTGTATGGAGTCTATAAATGTGTATGTACTCAGTCTTTCAGTTGTGTCCGACTTTTTGTGGCCCCATGGACTGTAGCCCACTAGGCTCCTCTATCCATGGGATTCTCTGGGCAAGAATACTGGAGTGCGGTGCCATTCCCACTCCAGAAGCTCTTCCCAACCCAGAGATCGAACCCATGTTGCTCACGTCTTCTGCATTGGCAGGTGTCTTCTTTACCACTAGTGCCTCCTGGGAAGCCCGTAACTATAACTATCCCCAACGGGGAAAGCAGCCTCAAAGATTTTGTAGCAAAATCAAGCACTTTCTGTCAGATAACTATTCTCATTTTGAGAAACCACTCTTGGCCTTCTACTGGTAGAAACTGAATGTCTTATAATGCAAAACCAGGAGACATGGAAGTAGGTGCTATTTGATTTTAACAACCTTCAAATATAAGTATGCCCTGTGTGTGTGTGTGTTAGTCATTCATTCATGTCCAACTCTTTGTGACCCCATGGACTGCAGCCCACCAGGCCCCTCTGTCCATGGGATTCTCCAGGCAAGAAAACTGGAATGGGTTACCATTTCCTCCTCCAAAGTATGCCTTGTGGCATCTGGTTACCAAAAGGACAAGGTATTTACGAGATTAGTTCAGCTCAGTCACTCAGTCTTGTCTGACTCTTTGCAACCCCATGAACTGCAGCATGCCAGGCCTCCGAGTCCATCACCAACTCCCAGAGTCCACCCAAACCCATGTCCATTGAGTTGATGATGTCATCCTCTGTCGTTCCCTTCTCCTCCTGCCCTCAATCTTTCCCAGCATCAGGGTCTTTTTCAGTGAGTCAGTTCTTCGCATCAGGTGGCCAAAGTATTGGAGTTTCAGCTTCAACATCAATCCTTCCAATGAACATCCAGGACTGATTTCCTTTAGGATGAACTGGTTGGATCTCCTTGTAGTCCAAGGGACTCTCAAGAGTCTTCTCCAACATCACAGTTCGAAAGCATCAATTCTTTGGCGCTCAGCTTTTTTTTATAGTCCAACTACCACAGCCATACATGCCCACTGGAAAAACCATGGCCTTGACTAGATGGACCTTTGTTGACAAAGTAATGTCTCTGCTTTTTTAATATGTTATCTAGGTTGGTCATAACTTTCCTTCCAAGGAGTAAGCATCTTTTAATTTCACGGCTGCAATCACCATTTGCAGTGATTTTGGAGCCCCAAAAAATAAAGTCAGCCACTGTTGCCACTGTTTCCCCATCTTTTTGCCACAAAGTGATGGAACCGGATGCCATGATCTTAGTATTCTGAATTTTGAGCTTTAAGCCATCTTTTTCACTCTCCTCTTTCACTTTCGTCAAGAGGCTCTTTAGTTCTTCTTCTTTTATGAGATCAGGCTTGAGTAAATTTTGAAGGCATAAATGGGTGGCTCCCTTTCCTCGTGAGGCTGCTCCTAAAGTCCCATTTCCAAAACTATATAAACACCTTTCTGTCAACCTACTTTTAAAGTCTAGAGAGAAGTTCTCTAGGTCGGCCTGACTAAAAGGACATTTTAAGACTGACTTACATATCAGATCAGATCAGATCAGTCACTCAGTCATATCCAACTCTTTGCAATCCCATGAAACGCAGCACCCTAGGCCTCCCTGTCCATCACCAACTCCCGGAGCTCACTCAGACTCACGTCCATCGAGTCAGTGATGCCATCCAGCCATCTCATCCTCTGTCGTCCCCTTCTCCTCCTGCCCCCAATCCCTCCCAGCATCAGAGTCTTTTCCAATGAGTCAACTCTTTGCATGAGGTGGCCAAAGTACTGGAGTTTCAGCTTTAGCATCATTCCTTCCAAAGAAATCCCAGGGTTTATCTCCTTCAGAATGGACTGGTTGGATCCCCTTGTAGTCCAAGGGACTCTCAAGAGTCTTCTCCAACACCACAGTTCAAAAGCATCAATTTTTCCACGTTCAGCCTTCTTCACAGTCCAACTCTCACATCCATACATGACCACTGGAAAAACCATAGCCTTGACTAGACGGACCTTTGTTGGCAAAGTAATGTCTCTCCTTTTGAATATGCTATATAGGTTGGTCAAAACTTTGCTTCCAAGGAGTAAGCGTCTTTTAATTTCATGGCTGCAGCCACCATCTGTAGTGATTTTGGAGCCCAGAAAAATAAATGCTGATACTGTTTCCACTGTTTCCCCATCTATTTCCCATGAAGTGGTGGGACCGGATGCCATGATCTTCGTTTTCTGAATGTTGAGCTTTAAGCCCACTTTTTCACTCTCCACTTTCACTTTCATCAAGAGGCTTTTGAGTTCCTCTTCACTTTCTGCCATAAGGGTGGTGTCATCTGCATATCTGAGGTTATTGATATTTCTCCCAGCAATCTTGATTCCAGCTTGTGTTTCTTCCAATCCAGTGTTTCTCATGATGTACTCTGCATATAAGTTAAATAAACAGGGTGACAATATACAGCCTTGACGTACTCCTTTTTCTATTTGGAACCAGTCTGTTGTTCCATGTCCAGTTCTAACTGTTGCTTCCTGACCTGCATACAGATTTCTCAAGAGGCACATCAGGTGGTCTGGTATTCCCATCTCTTTCAGAATTTTCCACAGTTGATTGTGATCCACACAGTCAAAGGCTTTGGCATAGTCAATAAAGCAGAAATAGATGTTTTTCTGGAACTCTCTTGCTTTTTCCATGATCCAGCAGATTTGGCAATTTGATCTCTGGTTCCTCTGCCTTTTCTAAAACCAGCTTGAACATCAGGAAGTTCACGGTTCACATATTGCTGAAGCCTGGCTTGGAGAATTTTGAGCATTACTTTACTAGTGTGTTAGATGAGTGCAATTGTGCGGTAGCTTGAGCATTCTTTGGCATTGCCTTTCTTTGGGATTGGAATGAAAACTGACCTTTTCCAGTCCTGTGGCCACTGCTGACTTTTCCAAATTTGCTGGCCTATTGAGTGCAGCACTTTCACAGAATCATCTTTCAGGATTTGGAATAGGTCAACTGGAATTCCATCACCTCCACTAGCTTTGTTCGTAGTGATGCTTTCTAAGGCCCACTCGACTTCACATTCCAGGATGTCTGGCTCTACGTCAGTGATCACACCACTGTGATTATCTGGGTCGTGAAGATCTTTTTTGTACAGTTCTTCTTTGTATTCTTGCCATCTCTTCTTAATATCTTCTGCTTCTGTTAGGTCCATACCATTTCTGTCCTTTATCGAGCCCATCTTTGCATGAAATCTTCCTCTGGTATCTCTGAGTTTCTTGAAAACATCTCTAGTCTTTCCCATGCTGTTGTTTTCCTCTATTTCTTTGCATTGATCGCTGAAGAAGGCTTTCTTATCTCTTCTTGCTATTCTTTGGAACTCTGCATTCAGATGCTTATATCTTTCCTTTTCTCCTTTGCTTTTCGCTTCTCTTCTTTTCACAGCTATTTGTAAGGCCTCCCCAGACAGCCATTTTGCTTTTTTGCATTTCTTTTCCATGGGATGGTCTTTACCCCTGTCTCCTGTACAATGTCACAAACCTCATTCCATAGTTCATCAGGCACCCTATCAGATCTAGGCCCTTAAATCTATTTCTCACTTCCACTGTATAATCATAAGGGATTTGATTTAGGTCATACCTGAATGGTCTAGTGGTTTTCCCTACTTTCTTCAATTTAAGTCTGAATTTGGCAATAAGGAGTTCATGGTCTGAGCCACAGTCAGCTCCTGGTCTTGTTTTTGCTGACTGTATAGAGCTTCTCCAACTTTGCCTGCAAAGAATATAATCAATCTGATTTCAGTGTTGACCAAATGGTGATTTCCATGTATAGAGTCTTCTCTTATATTGTTGGAAGAGGGTGTTTGTTATGACCAGTGCATTTTCTTGGCAAAACTCTATTAGTCTTTGCCCTGCTTCATTTCGTATTCCAAGGCCAAATTTGCCTGTTACTCCAGGTGTTTCTTGACTTCCTACTTTTGCATTCCAGTTCCCTATAATGAAAAGGACATCTTTTTTGGGTGTTAGTTCTAAAAGGTCTTGTAGGTCTTCATAGAACTGTTCAACTTCAGCTTCTTCAGCGTTACTGGTTGGGGCATAGACTTGGATTACTGTGATATTGAATGGTTTGCCTTGGAAACAAACAGAGATCATTCTGTAATTTTTGAGATTGCATCCAAGTACTGCATTTCAGACTCTTTTGTTGACCATGATGGCTACTCCATTTCTTCTGAGGGTGTCCTGCCCACAGTAGTAGATATAATGGTCATCTGAGTTAAATTCACCCATTCCAGTCCATTTCAGTTCGCTGATTCCTAGAATGTCGACATTCACTCTTGCCATTTCTTGTTTGACCACTTCCAATTTGCCTTGATTCATGGACCTGACATTCCAGGTTCCTATGCAATATTGCTCTTTACCGCATCGCACCTTGCTTCTATCACCAGTCACATCCACAGCTGGGTATTCTTTTTGCTTTGGCTCCATCCCTTCATTCTTTCTGGAGTTATTTCTCCACTGATCTCCAGTAGCATATTGGGCACCTACTGACCTGTGGAGTTTCTCTTTCAGTATCCTATCATTTTGCCTTTTCATACTGTTCATGAGGTTCTCAAGGCAAGAAAGGGCAAACACACTGAAATATACTCACAGAAAACTGGTCAATCTAATCACACTAGGGCCACAGCCTGTCTAACTCAATGAAACTAAGCCATGTCTGTGTGGAAACCCAAGATGGGTGGGTCATAGTGGAGAGATCTGACAGAATGTGGTCCACTGGAGAAGGGAATGGCAAACCACGTCAGTATTCTTGCCTTGAGAACCCCATGAACAGTATGACTTACAGATGCTTTTATCTAATGTGTTGCTACCAGAAATGAACTGCTGCAGTGAGTGGGCCTTTCAGCAGTTCTTCCTATGTGTGACTTCACCTAGAAGCAAAGAAGATCTAAGGTAAGAGTTTATATTAAGCCATGGACAGTGGTTAATGGTTTCTACAGATTGTCAGGAACTCGGAAGGATCATGTTCCTTGGGAGATTCAAGAAAAGAAGATTCAGGAAAGAGCTATGTGAATGGACACACAGTGCAAGAATATTTTGTCACATAGGAATGATGACCAAAGGGCCTCTACCAGGGAGGAGGCTTTCTATAAACAGTTATTTGTTGAGTCTCTTTCCCATATCAATCCATGCTTGCTCATTGGGTTCATGAGTAAGGTAACCATGGAGATAAGAATGGAAGTTATATATGGGTTCAACAATGTGAAGTTTCTCTATCCTATAGGACAGGGGAAAAAAGCAGAATTAAACAGGGTGTAAAATGAGTTTTGGGAGTTAGTAGGGATAGATCATAGCAGACCTTGAAGCACAAAGATCTTGGTCTTTATCTAAGAGAATTAGGAGCCATGGTAGTATTTGGAGAGAGGGGAATATATAATATGCTCTTGGTGCAAAATATTTTGGAGAGGAGGAGGGTCCAGCAGCCCAGGCAAGAGGTGATGCAGCCTAGACTCAGGTACTGCAGTACACAGATAAGTAAGATGATGGATTGGAGCGATATTTGGAAGTTAACATTTATCAGAATTTGTGATTGATCAAGGGTGCAAAGTGAAGAAGACAGGAAGGATGCAGGAGTCCCTCGCCAAGACAGGAAAACACTGGAAAGGGACCCAAAAGGAAGGAAACTCTCTTTTGTACAGAAACCTATATGCCCAACTAATGTGCCCACTGCTCACTGATGCCTAATCTTTTTTTAAAATAAAAGTATCAAAGTCACCACACTTCACAGTTAGAAGTAAAAGACATTATACTGGTTTCCTAGGGCCACCACAGAGAAGGAAATGACGACCCACTCCAGTATTCCTGCCTAGAGAATCCTGTGGACAGAGGAGCTTGGTGGGCTGCTGTCCATAGGGTTGCACAGAGTCAGACAAGACTGAAGTGACTTAGCATGCATGCATACATTGGAGAAGGAAATGGCAACCCACTCCAGTGTTCTTGCCTGGAGAATCCTAGGGACGGAGCAGCCTGGTGGGCTGCCGTCTATGGGGTCGCACAGAGTCAGACACGACTGAAGCAACTTAGCAGTAGCAGCAGAGCCACCACAACAAATTACCAGAAACTAAGATGCTCAAAACAAGAGAAATTTCTTCTATCACAGTTTTGGAGGCTAGAAGTCCAAAATCATTATCAGCACAACCATGAGCCCCTTCAAAGGCTCTAAGGAAGAATCTTCCCTTGCCTCCTCCAGGTTCTATTGGTTTTGTGGCTATGAAAGCGTAACTTCAATCTCTGCTTCTTTCTTCAGACAGCCTTCTTCTCCCTGTGTACCTGTGTCATCTCCTTTTCTATCTCCAATAAGGACATTGTCCTTAGATGTAGGGCCTACCCCAAAACCAGAATAATCTCATTTTGAAATTCTTAATCACATTTGCAAAGACTCTATTTCCAAATAATATCACACTCACAAGTACTAGGGGTTAGGACTTGTCCACATCTTTTGGAAATCCCTATTCAATCTATTACAGGTTAAAAAAAAAAAAAAAAACTGCTTTGATACACTTTGCTTAGGCATATTTACATGAGTTTCAGCTAAACCAGCATTCTCCAGAGTGTGTCAGACAAACATAAATTCCTGGAGAGGCTCAAAAGAAATATTTACAATGCTAAAATAAGTTTGGGGAACACTGAATACTATAAACCTCTCTTATGATTTATCATTGCCACATACACATTTCAGTTTCTTAGAAGTCTTACAGTAATGAAACCCATTCAAGTTGTTCAGTCTTGAATTTTCCAAACTTATTTGACACTTGAACTTTTCCTTCTGGTTACAGGACACACTGACATCCAAAAAATTATGCTCCATGGAACATACGGGCTTCCCTGATAGCACAGTTGACAAAGAATCCATCTGCAATGCAGGAGACCCCAGTTCGATTCCTGGGTCAGGAAGATCTGCTGGAGAAGGGATAGGCTACCTACTCCAGTATTCCTGGGCTCCCCTTGTGGCTCAGCTGGTAAAGAATCCACCTGCAATGTGGGAGACCCGGGTTTGATCCCTGGGTTGGGAAGATCCCCTGGAAAAGGGAAAGGCTACCCACTCCAGTATTCTGGCCTGGAGAATTTCATGGACTGTATAATATAGTCCATGGGGTCGCAAAGAGTCAGACATGACTGAGCAACTTTCACTTCACTTCACTTCATGGAACATACTCACAGATATGTTAACATATAATCAATCAATAATCAGTAACTATAAATGATCTGGGTTTCTGGATGCCTCTCAATTTTGATGGGGAAGAAGAAGACATGAAATAAGGTCTTAAACCTTGAGGAGAGAGGATGAAGTGACCACTGAATTCAGGAGTGGGGTATGCTGGAGTATGCAGTCAGTATGCTGGGGAAGGTACAGAAAGAAGAGACTGGAGGCTCAAAAGAATTTTTCTCAAAGAATTTATTCATTTCAAACTGTGAGGATCAGCACAAGCTGTGAAACAGGTTTTCGGTTGATTAATTAGATTTTTCATTTGTTGTGGGTTTTTTTGTTTGGTTTTTTGGTCAGTCAAGTAAAAGCATGTACAGCAACTTGGTTATTTATAGTCATTTTTGTTTTATATTTTCTCAAACATGATTTCCTTGTAAAAAGGCATGTTTCCCACAGGTTTTATTCATCAAAGTGCCAATGTAACTGCATTTCTGTCATTCTGACTTCTCCCTATAGTTGCTGCTAAGAGTAGTCTTTCTTCTTAGTTCCTCAACTACCAAACATGTATAACAGAGTGCTGTCTTGGTTAATGTGAATCCTGTTTGTTCATCTGGATGAAATGTAAACCTACATGCCCAAGGTGAGGAAGTGAGCTCCATTCATCTGGAGATCTAGTCATTTCCAATGGCCAAACTTAGATCGGAAGGCAAGGTTCCAGAGAAAACACAAGTCTCACCTCCCCTGGGAGCGCCTCCCAGGTTCTTGCACCAGCTGCAGTGCTGTCAGCCTGCCTCCTATGCCATTCTCCGCCTTTGTGAAAGGCATACAGAAAAGCTCTCAGACTCTGCTCTCATTTCTTCAATGGCCATATCAAAGCTGAGGCTTAACTTCCTCTTTCTAGCAAGAAAGATGATGTGTAATCTGGGCTCCTTCATACTTCCCTCTCAACAGACCATCAGACTGAACAGTAGTCAGAGGGTTGAGGTTCTGGATCTCTTCACTATACTTTTCCCGCCTCAGGATTTTTGCTGCTCTTAAAGGTTTGTGTCACAGCAAGCTCAGAAACAATATCCAAGAGTTTCCCAACATGGAAGTCCTGTATCATTAGGGAAATGAAACATCATTTTATTTGATGTTTACATCAAATAAAGAATTATAAGAAAAAAACATTACAATTACAAGAATTAAAAAAAAAAAGATTACAAGAATAAACATAGTTAACTGGTTATGAGTTTACCTTAGCATGCATTAACAGAAAAAGAAAAGCAGTACATAAACTCTGACTCCATGAAGGTGATTGCTTAGAGTTGGCCTAATGTTTTAAAATTTATTTGTCTTAATTTGAAGTATAATCATACAGATGGAACATGGATGTGGGAGGTCTTATCTGAGATTTAGGAAGCACCACTATGTCAGATACTAGGCTTTGCCACATAATCTTAGACTGACAGGGACATTTATGGCAGTCCCAAGAGCAAGAGTCCTATCTCTAAACATGCCCCAACAAATGGATTCTGTCCTAAGTTCAATCTCTTTCAATGTAGAAGAAATTCTAGGGAAGAGACTTTTCCATCACAGACAAATTCTTACTGAAGGAGAAATGGCAGTGCTTTTCTTTCTTAGAAAAAAAATTTAAGCCAAATTACCCTAAAACAGGAGCCAAGGTAGAGAAATGTCAGGTCTCAGGGGAAACAGCAAAATATTTTATTTTGGAAGATGTAACTTTAGATACTAACAGTGACAATCCAATGATTCAAATTCAAAGGGTATTTGCTTCTGAATACTTTTGAGTAACTTAGAAAGCTTATCTGCAGTGTCCATGAATAGAAAAGTCCTTGCCTTTCCTATAAACATCTCTGTGTATTCTTTTCCCAAATCCAACATCCCATCCTTGCTTTGTATATGTGCTGCCAATGCAGTGGTTCAGATGTTCCAAGAAGAGCCAGAGTCATTGACTCCTACCTGGATTATCACAGCAGGCACCACTGGCACCAAGCTCTCCCCAGTTTTTGGTCTTCCCATCCAGATGTCAATGTAAGAGTCTTTCAAAAATCATTACTTATGTATATGCCCCACCAAGAAAATTCTGATAGATCTTTGTTACCCAAAATGCAGTTATTCATCTATTCATTATTTTTTTTTTGAGTGTGTACCATATGTCAGACACTGCTAAGCAGCTTCCCTATTGCTTAAAGTACTTTCATAGGGTAGGAATTAATGTGGAGAATGACTTGGAGTTGGGTAGAACCTGGTGCCTAAGAAACTACCAGGCATGTGTTTGAGAATGTTCTTATTTACCTTCCTAGAAAACAACCATGCAATTTTGTAAAAGAATACTGTAATGCCCATGTCCTTTGACACCTTTTAGAACTCATCAAATCCAATCATTTGGGAAGTCTACCTTCCCAAAAAAGTCTACCTTCAAAGATAAGAACTTTGCATCTTTCATCTTTATATCCTCAGTCCCAGCATATACTAAGCATGATTTTATATTTTGCTAAAAGAATATAATACAATCCAAAACTCAAAAAATAATTAGTTAGTTATTGTTTTGAGTTACTTCCTTCTGTTACATGAGAAGAATCACATCCACTCTTTTGAAATAATCATATTTTAGATGTGTCCAGTTAAAATAGGAAAAAAGAGGATAGGAGTTGAGCTCAGGATGAAATCAAGAATGGGATCAAGAGAAAAGCCATGACTTTGGGAAAAAGCAAACAAGCTTAATGAAAAGGAATTTATTAAACACTTTCATAAGGAATTATACAAAGAAAAACATCTTTCCTCAAGATGTGGCAGTTCATTCATTCAGATACTCATTCAAACATTAAATGATAATGGGAGACAGCTAAACAAGGAAAGACACAGAGACATAGAAATACAAAACTAGAAAGAATAAAGGGAGGATGTAAGAAAGAAAAGGAAGAGGGAAGGGAAGGGAAATATATCCAATGCCATGGCATTATGCAGAGATCTGAAATTGAAAAGGTGAGAGGAATCAGTGATTGATAACTATTTTAAATGGATTGGTAAGGAAGATTTCTCGAAGATCTAAATGATAATTGGGGCCAGCCAGGTATAATCATGGAATGAAAGCACTGTAGCCAGAGAGAATATTTAGTGCGATGATGCAAGTCCTATAAAATGAAAAATATAACTGAAAAAACAAGACACACATACAGAAATACATAAAAATTTCTTCAATTTCTGATCACTGTGAATTCAGACTTTAACTGGAAGTCCAGAGTAATACTCTCATTACTGAGTAAAATGAAAATTTAACATGAAAAAAAACTCTGAAACAAGAGTTTTAAAGCAAACAAACAAAAAAGTGTAAAGAATCTTCTCGGTTGCATAGTCAAGTAATAATCTTGCCAAAATGTGTTAACTTTAAAAGGATACCATAGCTTAAATTTTTAAGTGGTCAATTTCCCACCATTTTGTCAGTCCAGTTTTTCTGGAAAATCTGCAACTTCTTTTTGGACTGAATACCAGCTGGATACAGAAATCCTGGTTCATTACTAAAATGAAACAATCAGAAATTTTAGCCAAGTATGCAGAAATGCTGGGCTTTCTTCATGGATAAGGACAGCTGGTGAATTTATAGTATTTATCAATCATCACAACCTCTATTAGGTTACAAAAACCGTGGTATTTAAAGTTCCCAATTCCATAAACAGGGAATCAGAGGCACTGAATGAACAAGTAAAATGGTTGACTTACAATTACTGATAAAAGCATCAATAAATTCCTCAAGAAAACCTAGGCACTGGGTCACAATTCTTTGTCTCCTTATATACCTACAAACTCTAAATACAAATGAGACTGAATTAAGGAAACACCAATGTACTCCTCCTTTCGATCCAAACAAGGCTTTATTTTAATTGGATAGTGAGGATTATAAAGAATAAGATCTGTGTGTTGCTTTTCAGATTCAAGGAATTTGGTATGAGAAAATCAGTTTAGACAAAATTCCACAAGGTCTCTGAATCTGTTACATCTGTCCTTCACAACTTCCTTCTAGAAGGCATTTTCCTGTAGCTATTTAAAAAAAAAAAAAAAAGACTGGATGAACTTCAAGGGAACTTAAGTAAATGCAGGGTAGTAAATTCAGCAACAAGGTCTTCATCATTTCCTCCCTCAGGAATTTGGCATCCATCCTTAAACAGAAGTGCCTTTGTAGGAGCTGTGGGATCCAGCACTGTACTCCAAGGAAAGTCTCACCCACCTATGTATGGGATAGTACACATACCTAGACCTGGACTCCAGCTGAAGACCCTTCAGTGGCCTGAGAGCTGGCTCCAGACCCTCTAGACTGTGGTCTGGGAGCCCCAGAAAGACACTGTCTTAGATAATCACCCAAGGATGAGAGAACCTTTGTGGAAGTCTAGATTTCCAGTGGAGACATTCCAGCTTACTGCTGAAGCAAAAAAACATACAAGTTTGGAGAGGGTAAGAGGAATATTTTGATTACCCATGTCATACCTCCCCCAAGGGAGTATAACTCAGTACCAAGTGATCCCTTCTCAGACCATGATTTTCCCCAGGGAAAGTAAGGACATGTGAGTGAGCACCCAGATTCCCTAGTCATCTGGGACATGGCCAGAAAGGTCCGTTACTAGTTCCAGTCCATAGGAGGCTTCTGAATTCCCCTCTTCCCACTGAGACACTGAATGTACAGCTACACAAGGAGCAATCCCCCAGAAAGAAATCCAAAAAGTAGCTGAGCAACTCCTATACATGGTACAAACAAGAAAATACCCACGTCGAAAATAGGAAGGAAAGACTGAGATAAACTCTTGTCATGAATCCAGGCACAAAACCATTCAACTGGGAGGGAACTCTCAACTCCCGGCTTTTCCCTGAGAAGCAAAGAGTTTGGACTCAATATCTAGAACTCCAACTTTTAAGACTCCCACCTAAGTGATGGGCCCTCAAAACGCCTAGCTCTGAAATCCAATGCAACTTACCTCCACAAGACCCACAAGACTATACAAAACAAAGGAACAGTTCTTAACTGGCTCCGAGGATTCACTGGACTCAGCATGGAGGGAGCAGATAAAATACCTCCACTCCCCAGCGTTTCCCTGAAGAGGGACTATTTACATATATTAAAAGCAACTGCCTGAGGGCCAGGCTTCTAATTTCGCACACCATGAGGGACTGCCTGCCATTTTCCCTGGGGACTGGAAAAGCATGTGGATACCTCCCTTGCCTTTCCCTATACCCTGACAAGGGAGCAGGGCCCCATAATAGAGGATTCATCATATGTAAGGGCTTCTCAGGTGGCGCTAGTGGTATAGAACCCATCTGCCAAAGCAGGAGACATAAGAGATATGGGTTCAGTCCCTGGGTCAGGTAGATCCCCTGGAGGAGGGCATGGAAACCCACTCCAGTACTCTTGCCTGGAGAATCCCATGGACAGAAGAGCCTGATGAGCTACAGTCCATAGGGTCGCAAAGAGTCAGACAGGACTAAAGCAACTTAGCGTACACAATGGCGAAGAATGTGAAGACAGCACACTGGAATTAAGACTCCTTATTTGTCCCTCTGTCTCTCAAGCAGATGAAGGACTAAACAGAGTTGAACTCTCCACCTCAGTGGGAAATAAGATCAGTATTAATAAAATAGTGATTCAGAGGACTGACTTGCGGAAGAACATAGAATGCAAAGGATAAACACATAAAAGTGATTAGAGATAAAATAATAGACATGAAATAAAGATAACAGATATCTAGCATCCTAACTGTAGCAATAAAGAAAAAAGCAGAGTAAGCAGAATGGAAAAATATTAAGTGTAATAGAAAACCATTTTCTAAAATAAAAGAAGACAGAATCTGCAGATTGAAAGGATTTACACACATAAGCAAAAATTATTTGCAAGTCATTAAAACAGAAACAGAAAAGCTATTGTACTTCAAAGGAAAAAGTCTATATGTAATTAGGCAGAAACAGAATTTGCAAAAGAAAAAAAAATCAAGCTAAACTCATACTTTCAGCAACACTAAATGCCAGAAGACAACAGAGTAATATGCACAGACTAAGGGGGAAAATATGTCATTATCTTTGTTTATTGTATCACTCAATGACCTGAATGAATTTTGAAAACATAATATTGAGCAAAAGAAGACAGACCTTCACAGTAATATCCACTATTAAAAGTTCAAGAATAGACCATTCCAATTTATGGTGATAGCAATTCAGGAGAAAAATTTCCTCTTGGAAAGGCATGGGGTACTATTCAGAGGCAAGAGGTACTAAAGAACTTTCCAAGGGATGAAAAGTTCTAGAACTTAGCCTGTGGAGTAGCTACATAGGTGTAACAAAGGTAAAAGTTCATTAGATTTAAGATATGTGCATATCATGGCATAAATAATATTGCAATTTAAGAAAATAATTTTAATAAAAAATAGTAATTAATAAATTAGAAAACAACAACACAGAATTGATCAAGAAAAGCTCATCTTATAGTGGAGTGGGTAAACACATAAACTAGATAAACCACTTCACTACCAAAGATTTTTGAAAAGGGATAAACAACGACGACAAAAAAAACCCCCACAAATTTAAGAATAAGAAAAGGAGAGTTATAATAAAAGATAAAATAATTATAAAACAACAGTTTGCAAATTTTATTTTTTAAAATGCTGACAACCTCAAAAAAAAATAGAAAATTTAAAACAAAAACATGAAAGAAATTCCAAAGTTTTCAATGAGCTAATCCCCACAAAAACATTGATTTCAGACAAGGTCACAAGTAAAATATTTCCAACTTTTAAGCTAGGATAATTATCATTTTATTTACACTATTTTTTAGTAAAAATGGTAGATTAGAGCCAGATCACAGATGTTCCATCCCCCCATGCCCAAAATGAAGGGAAAAGGTAGAGAAAACTAATAAACATGTACATATAAACACACGCAAACAAGTCAAATACAGAGTCCAAAATCTTACCACAAATGTCTAGAAAACAAGAGGCAAAGATTCTGGTATGGTATGGCATGACATGGGATGACTTTTGACCAGTATCACAAGAGGTACAAGGGAAAGCTGAGGAAAAATACACTGAGAATTCTCACTAATACCCCAGTTCAAAGAGAAGCAAACTGAGAAGTCAAGAATATGTCCCTGGAAAGACTTGGACAGACAAATTCTGAAGGGGGCAAAGTCCTTGCCAACTTTTATAGGCTTCCGTGAGGGGATAGGAATGACCATTACTCTCTCTACAGACAAGGAAGAAAGCAGAGAGAAGAGAAGGGTCAAACAGTTCTCTTCAGATCTAATTATTACCCCAAAACAAGCACTTTGCAGGACTGAAAACAAAGAAGAAAAATAATGGCTTGAGACCCTCTGAGAATAAGCCAGGAAACAAAGGAATAAGAGAGGCCTCAGTTAAGTTCTCATCACCCAACCTACGCCCTACCAAAGGGGAGAAAATCAACAGTAACTAAGGTTGCATTTAAGCAAACAAAATTACAGGACACCCAGTTATACTTGGACACAGTTATACTAAAAAAGTACTCACTGTTTACCAGAAATTCAAATTTAACTGGATGCATTATATCTGTCTGCGCTAATAGGACCAGAATCAGGGAGACCCCCTTATTATTTCCTTTTTGTCAGCAGGAAGAATGGGAACAGCTTAGGGGTGATGGGTGAATAAAGATGAAATGAATCCAAGAGCCCTGCCTCTCTAACAGAAACTCTATGGTATCATTGCTGTGTGTTTTGTGCTAGTCACTCAGTCGTGTCAACTCTTTGCAACCCCATGGACTGTAGCCCACCAGGCTCCTCTGTTTGTGAAATTCTGCAGGCAAGAATACTAGAGTGGGTTGTCATTCCCTTCTCCAGGGGATCTTCCCAACCCAGGGATTGAACCCAGGCCTCCTGCATTGAAGGCAGATTCTTTACCATACCACTAGAAAGTAATAATGAAATGAAATGAAATAAAAAATAGGTTGGTCTTAGACTTTTCCATAGAAGCATTTGTTGCGAGAATACATTAACAAGACATGAAAATTTCTGAGAAAATGTGAAAAATCAAGAACCTATTCAGCCAAGAGCTTGATTAATTATGTTTTCAACATAAAGGAATTCAGAAAGTAATAGCACCCACCAGACTTTCCCACAAACTACACTGACAAATGGAAACAAGGCAACTGAGATGAATAAAAACAGATTGTTAAAACTAGAAACCATGAGTAAAGAACAGAAAGTAACCAAAAAAATATAACACATAAATCTGGGCTTCTCTGCTGGCTCAGACAATAACAAATCTACCTGCAATTCAGGAGACATGGGTTTGATTGCTGGGTTGGGGAGATCCCCTGGAGAAGGGAATGGGAACCCACTCCAGTATTCTCTCCTGGAGAATTCCATGGACAGAGGAGCTTGGTGGGCTACAGTCCAGAGGGTCAAAAAGAGTCACATATGACTGAGCAACTAACATAAATCTACTAAAAAATAATGACATGAAAGATAGGAATTATTAAAATGCTACTAATGAATATTATCTAAAAGCTGAGGAAAGATAAGTAAAAACTAATGAATATAATAATCAAACTATCCTTTTTTATGGAATTGTTTTCTTAAATTATAGGGGCATCTTTTATAAATTAATATTTTATGAAAAAATGTATCAAAATTTTTGAAATATCACCTATGAGTTATTTTCAATAATTTGTTTTTAATCTGTTAAAATCAAGTAAAATTAATTTTTTAAATTCTTATTTAAAATAAATATTAACAAAATTTGATAAAACCAGAATTTAATATGATCTTATGTTTGCAAAATTAACTTCATTTAACATTCTATTCATTCCATAAATAGGCATCATTATCTGAGAACCTACTATATTCCAGACACACTATTTTTTTATATAAATACAAATACACACACACACACAAACACGTCAAAAAATATCTGGCATCTAATATTAATGATACCTATTTTTAAATGGTAGAATTTGGATTGAGTCTTCATTTTGTTTCATTTTTCTTCTAAATACTTATAAGGAATCATTTTTATAAAAACAAGAAATTATCACAGAATATAAAGAAAGGGGAAAATGACATTTAATTTTAAAAAGCCAACATAACACATATCAAAATGTGACAAAAAATGCATGAAAATGGAATAGCATGCAAACTTCACTTATGAATATTTAAGCAGAAATCCCAATTAAAATGTAAACATACAGAGTTAGATAGTTCAATGAAAGAATGACATAAGAATGACATACCATAAGAATGACAAAATAGTCAATAAATATTAAAATATTTATCATAGTAAGTTTAAAGGAGATAAATCATAAAATCTTGTTGTATACTAAAAGACATTTTATAAAATGCATAATTTACTCCAAATATTAACGAATAATAAGCCAGTAAGAAATACACAATTTTTCAAACTAATAAAACTGTAGAAAAATCAGGAAAGTAAGACGTTCCAAAATTCAAGTGAAGACATTATTCCAGGAAGGGAGTTATCTACTCTGTTAATGTTGCTGAGATTCATGTAAAATAAGAGATGAAAAAGGATCATTGGAGTTGGTGTGAAAATCACTGGTAATCCAGATAAAAGCTGTTTTCTTGTCATGGTGAGGATAAAATTTTTACTGAAGTGTTCAAGCAAGAATGAAAGAGGAAAATGTTGTGATAAGTATGAACAATCTTTGGAAGAGTTCTACTACAGAGAGAAAGAGAAAACAAGGGTCATTGCTAAAAGAGGGTATGGAGTCAAAGGGGTTTTTTGGTTGTTTGGGGTATATTCTAACACATATGTTGATCCATGGAAAGGAAAGGGGAAAAAAAACCAAACTCCTACTAACAGAGAGAAAGGGAACAGTTTCAGGTGGAATATCTGTGAGTTTGAACAGGGTAGCTGGCCTTAAGAAAGAGCAAGAACAGCTCTTTTGTATTAAGGAACAAGGGCAGAGCATAATGGTATCGGAAGTTTGAAAAATTTGAAGATGCAAAGAGGAGAGAGCTCTGCGGTTATTTTCTCATTGAAGGAAGAATCAAAATCATTAGCGTAAGAAATGGTGAAAGATGTTGGAGAATTGAGGCAGGTAGTTAAGATGAAAAATAGTCTTTGGGGGATCATGGAAGAGTGACAGAGTGAAGAGGGAAATAATTATGATCACTGGACTGGGTTCAGGACCAACTTGGGATTTATGGTTCATAAATTAAGGCCAGTCAATGGTTAGATGGTTTGTCTCAAGTGTATCCAGCCCCAGGGGAGTGGGGGGTGGGGGGTGGTCACAGCTGGGGAGGGGAGATGCAGAATAGGTGGAGTGGGTTCAAGCATCGCTGGGACTTTTCTAGGTGAGGACAATGAACAAAGAGGCCCAGAAGTCAAAGGTATATGCAAAAAGTGATTGAGGCGACATATATGAAGAGCTAATGGCAACCCACTCCAGTACTCCTGCCTGGAAAATCCCATGGATGGAGGAGCCTGGAAGGCTGTGGTCCATGGGGTGGCTAGTACTCGGACACGACTGAGCGACTTCACTTTTACTTTTCACTTTCTTGCATTGGAGAAGGAAATGGCAACCCACTCCAGTATTCTTGCCTGCAGAATCCCAGGGATGGGGGAGACTGGGACAGGGACGGGCTGCCATCTATGGGGTCGCACAGAGTGGGACACAACTGAAGCAACTTAGCAGCAGCAGCAGCAAGCTGACCAAGAGGGTAGAGAAGACAAGATGAAGCACTTGGATGTCACCTGAACCTCCCACCCCACTCACCTAGGAAATCTGCATATCCTCAGGAAAGACAGAAGTTGTAGTCATAACCTAAATAGGCATCTTATTAATTTTTCTCATACCTTAAGGGTCAACTAACCCAACTCAGATGGTAAAGAGTCCCATCAGCAAGGTGGGAGACATGGGTTTGACCCCTGAGTCAGGAAGATCCCCTGGAAAAAGCAATGGCTACCCATTCCAGTATTCTTGCCTGGAGAATTCCAGGGACAGAGGAGCCTGGTGGGCTACTGTCTATGGGGTTGCAAAGAGTCAGACACAATTGAGTGACTAACACTTTTACTTTTCAACCTGTTTCAACTAACCCTAAGTGATCAGAGAGATAACATTCTCCTGTGGTATAAGTGGTATAAGTAACAGCTAATGAGTTTTAAGCAACCAAAACAGACTGGATATCTTAGCCATAGAAGGTAAGCTGATCCAACTAAACCCAGAAAGGACAGAAGGCAGAGTAGCACCAAAACCAATGTCAAAAAATCTCATAGTCTCTTGAAGGCAATACCACTAGAACAACTTCCCTTCAACAACATGCCCTCCATTCAAGGTGCAAATTTCCTGGAGACTAAGCTTATCCTAGCTTCCGTCATGGAGACAGCTGTAGGCCACATGTGTGCAAGGCACTGTGAAAAAGAATCCCACCAGGCCACATGGAAGAGGGATGGATGGATCCACAAAGGAACGAAGAGAACAAGAAACTGGATAAACAAACAGCAGTCTGTTTGTTTCTTTGGTCTGAGAAAACTGACAGGATGATAGAACAATATTAGGACCAAGACATTTTGTAGCTGGACTCTTAGAGGGAATCAGCACCAACAGAAGGGATTCTCAAGCAGCATGGTGGCTGCAAGAGACCAACAGTTTGGACAGACAGGGTCCCAGGGCAGGGCAGTAACACCTCACATTGCAGGTATCGTGGCAGCAACAGCAATGGCACTGACTAGTCCAGTACCAGAAGGAAGCAAAAGGGTCAATTTATGAGAACACAGAAGACCTCCCCTGAGAACTCTAAGAAGTACACAAAAAGTGGAAAGATTTGAAAGTGAGGTCTACCTGGAAGTTATGGAAAAGCCAAAAAGTTAGTGAAATTTAGAAACTGATATTGAGGTACATTTGACTAGGAAAATTTCAAGTGACTCTTAGTCCTTTTCTGTTCTCTAACAGAAAGGAAAGGGAACTGGGTTCGAATGCCATGTTTATTCATTCAAACAAAGGGGACACTGATGCAAATAACAAGTAGGGAACAGTTCCTCCTTCCTGATAGGTCCAGATATAGAAGAACAACTGGCTCCCTGAATAAGACTGTCACACATAGGGCTCTCCTTACTTAAGCGTGAGGAAGAAAAATTAGGCAGTTCTCAAATTCGAAATCCTTCCTCACCCACACTTCCTACGGATATAATTTTGCAAAGACATACTATGTCCACAAGTCAACTCAAAACGAAGGGGTAGACCCTGCTACAAATTACACAGTAAATTCACATCGTTGCCTCCTTCCAGTCATGCCTCTAAACACACACACACACACACACACACACACTTTTTCATGCCTATAAAACTTAGTCAAAATGAACATCTAGAGTAGGATTAATAGAGAAAAAGATGTTTAATTTCAAAACCTGCAAATAAAGAACAAAGGAAAGCAAGAGGTCACACACACACACACACACGTGCACTCACAGTTTGCCTAAATCATGGGTGTGTTGATCACAGATTAGAGGATGATGCAATAAAACAACTTCAGGTCTTTTTAAAATATTAGATAATTTAATCTCCTTCTTGCTACCTGTGACCTTCTTGAATCAGTTCTGCAGCAGGCTACGAGTAACACAACCCCTGTAGGGCAAGCTCAGCTCATTGCAAACTCTGGGTCAGGACTGCAGAAGACAGCTTCCTTCTACTTCTTTATTCAAATCCTGTCTTATTTTAGAAGGTACAGTAAATAAAATTTTCATATTGCAGATGAGATGTTGTTTCAAAGGAATCACTGGCAAAAGAATGATCCATTGCTTCTTGTTTCCACCACAGAACATTTGGGTAGGCCTTTTAGGGAACCTACTTAACTTGGTTATTTATATAATACATCCTCTACCAAAGTCTTGTTAAATGTTGCTGCTGCTGCTGCTAAGTCGCTTCAGTCGTGTCCGACTCTCTGAGACCCCATAGACGGCAGCCCACCAGGCTCCCCCGTCCCTGGGATTCTCCAGGCAAGAACACTGGAGTGGGTTGCCATGTTAAATGTTAAGAGTATTTAAAACCTTATGAGCACTGTTTAATACTAGCTCCATGTTACTAAAAGGACCACACTGATTTCTAAAAATATGCTTCTACTTGATCCTGGCATTACTTAATCAGGAAGCTTTTGCATGAGTTCAACTCTATACTTGCATTTCACTGTTTACACAAACAACTTCTATGTTTGTAGCAGCTCATATTTGCCATTAAGATTATCTTTCCAGATCAGAATCTAATTTCTCCAGACTGAGGAACACTGTGGCTTCTGCAATGAATACTTTATAGAGGTTCAGTTCTCAAGCCTTCTAGATATCAACCTTCAGAACCCTTGAGAGACCAAGAAAAGACAAGTTCAAAGATGAAAATTAGAATGCAAATCACATGAAAGCCTAAGGGTTTCTTCAGTGAGAGAGAAAAAGAATGGTAAATCATCATGTTCATAAATTCTGGGGAAAAAAACAGCAAAAAATATTCTATATTTGTTTTATACTCTTCTGCATCTTATTGCTATAGTTTTAAGTGTTAAGCAATTTAGGATAATATCTCCAATAAAAGTACATTTAGCCCATGAGAGCACTAATAATATATATATATATATTATTATATATAATATATACATATACATATATATATATCAAAGCAACATTTCATAAGAAACACACAGTTCCATTAGAACTGCACACTCTCTCAGTCCTTTATGCTTTCCAGGAGGATTTTGAAATGTCTTTTTATTGTGGGGCTGTTATTGCTCGTCACTTTCCCAAATAATGCTTCACTATCTCATAATTATTACTCAGAGGTCTGATGGACCCACACGGAATTTGTTGTATTCTAACACAAAAATAAGAATCTCATTTTAAATCACCAATAAATACAAATACAAAATTTTGCATTGTCCAGTACAAAAATACCTTCTCACAGAAGAACACAAAAGAGACAAGGGTTGCTAGGCAACCACCCAGCACAAGCTTTAGCATTCAAGGTAACAGAAAAACTACTGTACTGCTACCACCGAAAGGTTCTTGCTTAAAGCAATGAAAGAAAACTGACAGTGAGGAGTTGAAACAGAGCTCAGAAATACCACCACTCTCCAAAAATTGTATTTGATCATGTTTTATTGAGTTTAATATGTTGATTTACAAAATCAGTGAAGAAAGTACAATAAACCTTGTTTGGATTGTGTTCAACTTTTAAAATTCAGCTGCCATTTGCTACACGACTCTGGGTGTTATTTTCTGCGCACGCTAAAGGTTATACTACACACAAGCTTTTCTTTAAACAAAATCAACGCGAAGAGCAGTTCCTGGGTGAGCAGAACAGAGCTAACCAGACCACCATCCATTATTCCATCAAAAATCCAGTGCTGGAGATATAAGGATTATAATCCTTGAGATCTATAATACAGAGCAAGGTATTATGACGTGTGTAGTCTAGAGCAACCTGCCTGGGTTGAGTCTTGGCTGTATACCACTTACTAGCCTTATGACCTCTGACAAGACACTTATCCCTAACCATTAGTTTCCTCATCTGCAAAAGGAAAGGAAAAGCTTACCTACACTATGATATTCAAGTGGTAATTAGAATAACGTGTGTAAATCCCCTTGCATAGTGGCTGACATGTGATATGTACACAATAAATGTTCATATTATTGATTTTATCATGAAAGTAAATAACAAATAATGTTCAATCGCATTTACTTAAATACTCTCAGGGTACTTATTAAACAAATACCTAACATGGTAATATTTTGTTCCAGCACACAATGTAATATGGGAATAAGTGACATGGGAAAGAGCACAGAAGTAGCACATGGTCTACTTGTTAAGTAGACCATTAATTGGAGACCTATATCTTTCATCATCCTATGCAACTTGGGACCCTGTTATTAAGAAATGGTGAAAAGATAAATGAACCCCAAAACAGGATGGCCTACATTATCTTGGTCCTATCTGAGTTCCTTGTATTTATATAGGAAGCTATAAGGAATTATGTGTGCTCAGGTCACCATGGAATTTCAGATCTTTGGGCTACTACCTAAAGGAAAATTTCATCTATGGAAAATCAAGAGCCACACTGGAGCTGAAGTGGTCTCTAAGGGCTCAGCCACAGGAGCTCAAATATCCCACCTCCAGCTGGTGACACCATTCTGTGTTTTCTGGCCTGCTACAAGTTCTTCCTTGTGTGCTCACAGCTTTTTATTTTTTTTCTTTTGGTTTTTCTGGCAGTGGCATGTGGGATCTTAGTTCCCTGACCAGGGATCAAACCTGCAACCCCTGCATTGGAGGCACAGAGTCTTAACCACTGGACCTCCAGGGAAGTCCCTTAGAGCTTCAGTTTTATGATTAACTTCCATATGCCTCACGATGGCCTTGCTGACTGCTTCTTCATAGTGACTTACATGCTCTTCCATGGACAATGATGATAGACACTATGTTACCTACTTTGAATCCCAAAACAGAGATTCTGATTGCCAGCAAAAGTGGACAAACACTAGGATGTGTCACCCAGATCGCCTTCAAAAACAAGGGATTTCTCCCCCAGCCATTGCAAGTGTTGCTGTGAGACAGCCCCCAGCCTTCAGGCCCCACAGAGACACACAGATTGTCTCAGCTAAAGAGAGTTGCCTCATCAAAGGCATTGTCCCCTTCCTGGGCAGCTGGGACTTAGAGAGGATAAAGGCCTAGTCCTCTTATCTTGATTCAGGACATCTCCAAAGGATAACTCCAGGTCCAGAACTCCCTAGGATATCTGCTGAATCCTGAATTGAGACTGCATCACCATTCAACTCTTCACTGTGTCCACTTCTGCTTCCGTTCTCCTTTCATTCCCCTCCCCTTCCTCTCCCCTTCTCCTTTTTCCTCCTCTTCCCTAGATGTAGATCTCTAGAGCACTCCTGAAGGACCACCCTATACACTAAGCATCTCTGAGTCTGCTGCATATGAAACGAAGAACTGAAGTGACATAATTCATAAATTGCACACATCAAATCTTCAAGTCAAACTATCTAGGTTGTCAATAGCCAGTTGAAATACTGCCTGCCCCAGCTAAAGTGCCCACTGTTGACACAATAAGCTATGACTCAGGGACTAGGAAGATAAGGTTGTGTGTCAGTCAGTCAGTACAGTCGCTCAGTCATGTCTGACTCTTTGTGACCCCATGAACCACAGCACGCCAGGCCTCCCTGTCCATCACCAACTCCTGGAGTTTACCCAAATTCATGTGCACTGAGTCAGTGATGCCATCTAACCATCTCATCCTCTGTTGTCCCCTTTTCCTCCTGCCTTCAATCTTTCCCAACATCAGGATCTTTTCAAATCAGTCAGCTCTTCACATCAGGTGACCAAAACATTGGAGTTTCAGCTTCAACATCTGTCCTTCCAAAGAATACCCAGGACTGATCTCCTTTAGGACCGACTGGTTGGAACTCCTTGCAGTCCAAGGGACTTGCAAGAGTTTTCTCCAACACCACAGTTCAAAAGCATCATTCTTCGGCACTCAGCTTACTTTATAGTCCAACTCTCACATCCATACATGAATACTGGAAAAACCATAGCCCTAAATAGATGGACCTTTGTTGACAAAGTAATGTCTCTGCTTTTCAACATGCTGTCTAGGTTGGTCATAACTTTCCTTCCAAGGAGTAAGTGTCTTTTAATTTCATGGCTGCAATCACCATCTGCAGTGATTTTGGAGCCCAGAAAAATAAATGCTGACACTGTTTCCACTGTTTCCCCATCTATTTCCCATGAAGTGATGGGACCAGATGCCATGATCTTCGTTTTCTGAATGTTGAGCTTTAAGCCAACTTTTTCACTCTCCTCTTGCACTTTCATCAAGAGGCTTTTTAGTTCTTCTTCACTTTCTGCCATAAGGGTGCTGTCATCTGCATATCTGAGGTTATTGATATTTCTCCCGGCAATCTTGATTCCAATTTGTGCTTCATCCAGCCCAGTGTTTCTCATGATGTACTCTGCATATAAGTTAAATAAGCAGGGTGACAATATACAGCCTTGACGTACTCCTTTTCCTATCTGGAACCAGTCTGTTGTTCCATGTCCAGTTCTAACTGTTGCTTCCTGACCTGCATACAGATTTCTCAAGATGCAGGTCAGGTGGTCTGGTATTCCATCTCTTCCAGAATTTTCCACAGGTTATTATGATCCACACAGTCAAAGGCTTTGGCATAGTCAAGAAAGCAGAAATAGATGCTTTTCTGGAACTCTCTTGCTTTTTCAATGATCCAGCGGATGTTGGCAATTTGACCTCTGGTCCCTCTACCTTTTCTAAAACCAGCTTGAACATCTGGAAGTTCATGGTTCACATATTGCTGAAGCCTGGCTTGGAGAATTTTGAGCATTACTTTACTAGCCTGTGAGATGGGAGCAACTGTGCGGGACACCACCCTTATGGCAGAAAGTGAAGAGGAACTCAAAAGCCTCTTGATGAAAGTGAAAGTGGAGAGTGAAAAAGTTTGCTTAAAGCTCAACATTCAGAAAACTAAGATCATGGCATCTGGTCCCATCACTTCATGGGAAATAGATGGGGAAACAGTGGAAACAGTGTCAGACTTTATTTTGGGTGGGGGGGCTCCAAAATCACTTTAGATGGTGACTGCAACCATGAAATTAAAAGACGCTTACTCCTTAGAAGAAAAGTTATGACCAACCTAGATAGCATATTCAAAAGCAGAGACATTACTTTGCCAACAAAGGTCCATCTAGTCAAGGCTATGGTTTTTCCTGTGGTCATGTATGGATGTGCGAGTTGGACTATGAAGAAAGCTGAGCACCAAAGAATTGATGCCTTTGAACTGTGGTGTTGGAGAAGACTCTTGAGAGTCCCTTGGACTGCCAGGAGATCCAACCAGTCCATTCTGAAGGAGATCAGCCCTGGGATTTCTTTGGAAGGAATGATGCTGAAGCTGAAACTCCAGTATTTTGGCCACTTCATGCGAACAGTTGACTCATTGGAAAAGACTCTGATGCTGGGAGGGATTGGGGGCAGGAGGAGAAGGGGACGACAGAGGATGAGATGGCTGGATGGTATCACTGACTTGATGGACGTGAGTCTCAGTGAACTCCGGGAGTTGGTGATGGACAGGGAGGCCTGGAGTGCTGCGATTCATGGGGTCACAAGGAGTTGGACACGACTGAGCAACTGAACTGAACTGAACTGAACTTGAGCATTCTTTGGCATTGCCTTTCTTTGGGATTGGAATGAAAACTGACCTCTTCCAGTCCTGTGGCCACTGCTGAGTTTTCCAGATTTGCTGGCATATTGAGTGGAGCACTTTCACAGCATCATCTTTTAGGATTTGAAATAGCTCAACTGGAATTCCATCACCTCCACTAGCTTTGATCATAGTGATACTTCCTAAGGCCCACTTGACTTCACATTCCAGGGTGTCTGGCTCTAGGTGAGTGATCACACCATCATGATTATCTGGGTTTTGAAGATCTTTTTTGTATAGTTCTTCTGTGTATTCTTGCCACCTCTTCTTAATATCTTCTGCTTCTGTCAGGTCCATACCATTTCTGTCCTTTATTGTGCCCGTCTTTACATGAAATGTTCCCTTGGTATATCTAATTTTCTTGAAGAGACCTCTAGTCTTTCCTATTCTATTGTTTTCCTCTATTTCTTTGCATTGACCACTGAGGAAGGCTTTCTTATCTCTCCTTGCTCTTCTTTGGAACTCTGCATTCAAATGGGTGTATCTTTCCTTTTCTCCTTTGCTTTTCACTTCTCTTCTTTTCACAGCTATTTGTAAGGCCTCCTCAGATAGCCATTTTGCCTTTTTGCATTTCTTTGTCTTGGGGATGGTCTTGATCCTGCCTCCTGTACAAACAATGTCATGAACCTCCATCCATAGTTCATCAGGCACTCTGTCTATCAGATCTAGTCCCTTAAATCTATTTCTCATTTCCACTGTGTAATCATAAAGGATTTGATTTGATTTCACTCAAAATCAACCTGTCTAAATATTGTAATATTAGACCATTATTTCTTCAATATAGCATGCATTGCCATACTAAAAAAAAAATCTTGAAGGCAGCATGTTATTTTTCTTGTATTTGATGCTGGTTTCCTACTGTGATTTAACACCTTAAGAATTCTCTCTTTATCCCTGAAATTCAACATAACCAGGCTATGTCTAGATGTCAGTTGTTTTATTATTTTTTCCTAGAATACAGTAGCTTTCTCCAATTTGTTCACTCAGTTCATGAAACTTTTTTCTGTTTTCAATCTCTGAATACATTTTCAATTCCATTTGTCAGAAAGTATATTTCAGGGTCTCAATCATCCTTGCATTGAATTGACTGTCTTTGCCTATCCTCTATGTCTATTACTTTTCATTTAATTCCTTAAATATCTTATTCTTTTTCATTTACATTCATTATGGTTATCTTAAGCTTTTTGTCTACATCATCATTTTTATTTTCACCTATGCTAGTCTATTCCTTGGAGAAGGCAATGGCACCCCACTCCAGAACTCTTGCCTGGAAAATCCCATGGACGGAGGAGCCTGGCAGGCTACAGTCCATGGGGTCGCTAAGAGTCGGACACGACTGAGCAACTTCACTTTCACTTTCATGCATTGGAGAAGGAAATGGCAACCCACTCCAGTGTTCTTGCCTGGAGAATCCCAGGGACGGGGGAGCCTGGTGGGCTGCTGTCTCTGGGGTCGCACAGAGTCGGACACGACTGAAGCGACTTAGCAGCAGCAGCAGCAGCAGTCTATTCCTTGATGTTTCTAATCACTTTATTGGCTCTGTATTGTATTGGTTTGATCTTCAATTTGCATTATTTGCTCCACAGTATCCTTATTATTACATCTATCGCCCCTTCCCTGAAATAACATGACTGTCATTTCTATTAAGTTGCTAAATAACACAGAGCACTGTAGGGGAATTTTCTTTTGTTCTAGGTCATAGTATCTCCCAGACTAAATTTATTGTTCATTTCTTTCTATTTTTGTTCATGCTTGCTTTTATTGTTGCTAAAATTTGTTCTAATAGTTGCATTGTCATTTCTTCTCATACTATTCCCATTCAGTCTGAGCTGATTTGTCCCAGTAATTTTTCTCTGATACAGTGTGGGTTACAGTTTGCTTTGTCCCCTCAGCTATAATTTGAGAGCTCATTTTGATCATAGACTGAGTCATAGCAGGCAGGCAGTGGGGTGAGTAAAAGACAAGAAAGAGCTCATCTGAAGCTACGAACAGTCTCTTGAAGAATACATGAGCTCAGCAGTGGGATTGCTGGATCATAAGGCAGTTCTATTTCCAGTTTTTTAAGGAATCTCCACACTGTTCTCCATAGTGGCTGTACTAGTTTGCATTCCCACCAACAGTGTAAGAGGGTTCCCTTTTCTCCACACCCTCTCCAGCATTTATTATTTGTAGACTTTTGGATCGCAGCCATTCTGACTGGTGTGAAATGGTACCTCATAGTGGTTTTGATTTGCATTTCTCTGATAATGAGTGATGTTGAGCATCTTTTCATGTGTTTGTTAGCCATCTGTATGTCTTTTTTGGAGAAATGTCTATTTAGTTCTTTGGCCCATTTTTTGATTGGGTCGTTTATTTTTCTGGAGTTGAGCTGTACGAGTTGCTTGTATATTTTTGAGATTAGTTGTTTGTCGGTTGCTTCATTTGCTATTATTTTCTCCCATTCTGAAGGCTGTCTTTTCACCTTGCTAATAGTTTCCTTTGATGTGCAGAAGCTTTTAAGGTTAATTAGGTCCCATTTGTTTATTTTTGCTTTTATTTCCAATACTGCTGGGCATACACACTGAGGAAACCAGAAGGGAAAGAGACACGTGTACCCCAATGTTCATCGCAGCACTGTTTATAATAGCCAAGACATGGAAGCAACCTAGATGTCCATCAGCGGATGAATGGATAGGAAAGCTGTGGTACATATACACAATGGAGTATTACTCAGCCATTAAAAAGAATACATTTGAATCAGTTCTAATGAGGTGGATGAAACTGGAGCCTATTGTACAGAGTGAAGTAAGCCAGAAGGAAAAACATAAATACAGTATACTAACGCATATATATGGAATTTAGAAAGATGGTAACAATAACCTGGTGTACGAGACAGCTAAAGAGACACTGATGTATAGAACAGTCTTATGGACTCTGTGGGAGAGGGAGAGGGTGGGAAGATTTGGGAGAATGGCAATGAAACATATAAAATATCATGTAGGAAACGAGTTGCCAGTCCAGGTTCGATGCATGATGCTGGATGCTTGGGGCTGGTGCACTGGGACGGCCCAGAGGGATGGTATGGGGAGGGAGGAGGGAGGAGGGTTCGGGATGGGGAGCGCATGTATACCTGTGGCGGATTCATTTTGATATTTGGCAAAACTAATACAATTATGTAAAGTTTAAAAATAAAATAAAATTGGAAGAAAAAAAAAAAAAAAAAAGAAAAGAAAAAAAAAAAAAAAGAGAAAGCAAAAAATTTTGTTATCCAGTACATACCTCATTAATATGGCAGTGATTTTTATATTCTATTAGCATGATTTTAAGCTAGTTGCTACCCACTGTACTAATTTGCAGTTAAGTGACCATGAAGAACCCTTTGAAGATCACTCCCCCCAAAAAAAAAAAAAAAAGAATACATGAGCTCTACTCTCTTGTCTTCACTCCAACTATTTGGAGAAGATTGAAGGCCATGAGCTATCCCCACTCAGCGGTAGTGAGAAGTCCTCCCATCTTAGCTGTCAACAGAGGTTGAGAGAAGTTGAAATTCTATCCACATCTGGCAGTAATGAGATGGTGTCCCCCATGAGCAGTGTTAGAGAAGTTAACTACGATAAAAGATTTTTTTAAACAAAATAAAAATGACTTAAATAGGATCTAGAGTCTTACACAATATTATCCAAAATATCTAGGTTTCAGTCAAAAATCATGCATCATACCAAGAACCAGAAAAACATCAAACAATTTAAAAGCACAATCATCAGATGCCAATCCCAAAGTGACAGAGGACTTTAAATTATCTGACAAATATTTTAAAGCAGTTGTCTTTAAAATGCCTCAACAAGCAGCTACAAAACACAGTTGAAAAGTGGGTACAAAAAAAAAAGTCTCAGCAAAGAACAGGAGATATAAAAAAGAAACAAACAAAAATTTTAAACTAAAAAAATCAATAACCAAAATAAAAAATTCAGTGAGTAGGCTCAACAGCAGACCAGAGAAGAGAAAGTAAAGAATCAGTGAACTTAAAGCCAGACAACAGAAATTACCCAATCTGAAAAACAGAGAAAATATGGGCTGAAATAAAAAAAAATGAGCAGAGGCTCAGGGATCTCTGGGACTAAAATAAAATCCAATATTTTGGTCAACAGAAGGAAAAGAGACAGAGGATCAAACTGAAAAGTATTTAAAGACAGTCTGGATGAAAAATTCCAAAATTTGACACTAAGTATATAAACCTAAATATTCAAGAGCAGCTCAGTGACTCACAAATAGGATACATCCAAAGAAATTCACAATAAGACACATGGTAGTCAAGCTTTTGAAAATTTTTTTAAAAAAGAAAAAGTTTTGGAAACAGAAAAAAATAACACCTTACCTATCAGGGAAAAACAATTCAGAGGACAGTGGATATCTTATCATGGAACTAGAAGGAAAGACAGTTTTCAAGTGCTGGAAAAAAAAAAAAAAAGAATTGCTAGAATTTATAATCTGATATCTAGCAAAAATGCATTTTAGAAATGATGGGGAAATCAAGGTATTCTCAGATAAAGGAAAACTAAGAGAATCTGTTGGGAGCAGATCTACCATAAAAGAATAGTTAAAGTTTTCTAAATAGAAAGGAAACAACTGATCAAGGAAACGAAATGTCAGGAAAGAAGAGAGAGCAAAAAAAAAAATGGTTAAAACAACTCCCTGACTCCTGAGTTTTCTAAATTATGTGCAGTGAGTGAGGCAAAAATTATAGCCCTGGCATGGTTCTAAAAGTATGTAGAAGAAATATTCCAGACAATTAATATAATAAATGGAGGAGAGTATATGGACATAAAGAGAAGTAGGTTATTTATGCTTCACTCAAGCTGATAATATGTTGACACCAGTAACCTGGATAAATTACAAACACACATATATATAAAGCAACACTTATAGTAACTACTTAAAAAGCTACACAAATAGACACAATCAAAACACTGCAGATAAATCAAGATGTAATTCTAAAAATGTTCAAGTAATCCATAGGAATGAAGGAAAAAGAAAGCACAGAAACAAAAAACAGAACAAACAAAAAATTTAAAGTAACATAGATTTAACATATGAATAATTACATTTAAGTTACCTAAATACACCAACTAAAAAAGATTGGAAAAGTGGATTTAAAACTATGAACCACTTGTATGCTGTCTAGAAGGAGTTCATATGAAATACAACGACCTAGGCAAATTGAAAATAAATGAATGGAAAAATAAAACATGCAAACATTAATCAAAAGGAAACAGAAGTAGCTGTATTAACATCAGATAATGCAGACTTCAGAACAAAGAAAATTACCAAAGACAGAGGGGTACATAATTATATGATAATAAATTGTTCAGTACTTTAAGAAAACAGCACAAAATATGTATGTACGAAACTACAGAGGTGAAAAATATTTGCAGCAAAACAGATAAAATGAACAGAGAAATCGACAATTACACACTTATAGTTGCAGTCTTCATCCTATCTCTCATAAATTGGTAGAATAACTATACAGAGATTCAGTAAAGATATAGAAGAACTCAAACACAGCATCAGCCAACATTGATAGACCACTCCACCTAACAAAAACAGAATACACATTCTTTTCAAGGAACATATACCAAGATAGATAATATTCTCATCCATAATCTCATCTCTTCCTCCAACATTCCTCCAACTCGCAGAAAGGCAACCTACCTTCTCAACCAAACTCTCTTCATTCAAACTTAGAGAGAGAGGCGATATAATGCCACAGACGTAAGAGATGCAGGTTGGATCCCTGGTTTGGGAAGATCACCTGGAGGAGGGCACCACAACTCACTCCAGTATTCTTGCTTGGAGAATCCCATGGACAGAGAAGCCTGGCAGGCTACAGTCCATAGGGTCACACAGACTCAGACATAACTGAAGCGACTTAGCATAGAAATATTCATGCATGCTAAGTCACTAACCCATGTCTCTTATGCCTCCTGCATTGGTATGTGGGTTCTTTACCACTAGTACCACCTGGGAAGCCCATAATTATAAGTGCATGCGTGTGTGTGTGTGTGTGTGTATACATATATCACACATATATGTGATATATCACACATGTATCAGCTTTAAAGACCTTCTAGTCATCAGATCCCACAGAGAGGGAGAAAGAAAAAATAAAAGAAACTCAAATATCCCCAAAAGATACAACTCCATTAACTCTAGAATTCCATGGCTTGTTCACAAGTGAAAGTCAAAGTTGCTCAGTCATGTCCGACTCTTTGCAACCCTATGGACTATATAGTCCATGGAATTCACCAGACCTTGTTCACAAAAGTAGGCTTAAAGGGAAAGTTGAATGCAAACTTTGCAAATGGCATAGACCACAGCCATCAGGATATTGCACACCCTGCAGAGGAAGGCCTCCTTAGGGTATCTTCCAAGGCTGGTACTGACCAAGCATTAAAAAAAGATCAAGTGACTAGTGTGACTTGTGTTTTTATCAGTAATTAGATTTAGTCATTTAATTTCATTGTAAGGCCTGAACCTTCCATTAAGGAAAGGGTAAATGATTCTCTTTCAAATGTGCATTAATTTTAGGACACAATTTAGAAAATTACCTCATTCAATGTACTCAAATGGCACTCAAATTGCCCAAAAGAGTTATTATATTTCCCCAAAGTGAGAGATTTATTATTTTCTAACCAGTTGTATCAAGTCCAATTAGAAGTGTAATATAACTTCTAGATAGTTACAGCAGGACAGACAAGTATTATAAAGGCCAATTGAGTAATTTATATGAAATTTTTAATATATTGGTAATACTCCATCAAGACAAGTTAAACTGCCATTTTGAAGAGTAATTTTCATTATAGAAATACAAGATATACAAGCTATACTTTTTCTTCTTTGTCACTCCCCAAAGGCTGTGTTTATGCCTGTGTATGTGTGTGTGTATGCATGTGGTATGAATGTGTATAATTGTTGGTGTCTGATGAACAGAAATTTATTAGTCAAATCCAAACTGTTCTGATGAATTATTCTTTTTTCTTATTTTTCCTCTTTCAATGCTTGTTTTCTCCATATCATCCATATGCTATGACATCAGATAGCAAATACATCAATAGACTCCTCTTCATATAAATTACTGCATAGTAAAAACATATACACAGCTGTCTTGCAAGACAAATCTAAATTGTAAAATCAAGTTTCCTCCATGATTTTACCTAAAGTATAATATGAATTTATGGGGGGTGGGTGGCGGTGGGGAACATATCCCACTGGGAGTTGGACAACAAAAATGTAAATAGCTAAGTTTAACCACGAAGGTCCCCAGTATGTGGCTATAGAATGTGAATGTTAAGAACTGCCTTCTTTCTGCCTCATGAGGGAACTGTGTAATTTAAATAGACTCATATGCATGAAGCACATCGGGTCCCTGGCGGTCAGGAGATGACATGGTTATATTATTTACAGTAACAATTACATTGTGTTTCACCCAAGAAGTTCTTTATAAATGTTAATTAGTTTTCTTAAACCCTTGTGGATAAGTCTCTTTTGCTCATTTCACAAGTTAGAATTTAGACACTAGGAAGGTAAGTGATTTTCTCGAACCATAGAGCCCCCTGGAATTACAGCAAAGAGTACCTGGCACCCATTGCTATGAGGAAGCAAACTGAAGTATCCATGGGTCATGTGAGTAGAATCACTACACAGGAACTTTAACGTATGGTTGACTCATATGCCTCTATTGGAAAAACATTCTTTTAAAATTTTATTTTTGACAGGTTGAGGATTTTACATTTTGAAAAAAGAAAGAGAACACTGATCAGTGGGATCGAAATCACAATCCCGGTTTTTAGTGAGAATGTGAACTCAGGATTTTACCTTTGTTTGTCCCTGGTTCAAGTCATGACCCAAAGGAAAGCTGCCTCCCTTCTAACCAGCCGGCACAGTGAGCTTTGTTTTAAACAGTTGGGCTCAAACATTATCTCCCTAACAAAGCATTTTGTAAAAGAAACAGACATGAAGCATGCATGTTTCTTAGCAGAATGGTTAAATATTGGCTAGCTGAAACTGTAAGAAGAAAAAAAAAGTACAGTATTTGCCCTCTGAATTTTGGGATTGTTTACAGTCAGTCGAATTCCTCAAGTTGCCACCAAGAAGTAAACTGGATGCTGTCTTTGGTTTGTTTGCTACTCTGCCTACACACTGCCTCTTACTTGTACGAGCTGTAGGCCATTGCACGGGGGGATAGGGTAGAAAGACAAAAACTGACAAAAGCAATAAAACAACAGCGGCCCTCAAACCACTTCTCTCTTGCTTTATGGTTGGTTCTTTTGTTGGTTGGTTTTTTGCACTGATTCTCTGATTTTATTTTCAGTTCCTTAGCAACACAAACTTTGTAGAACTTCAGAAGAAACTACAAAATATTATCTTAGATAACTTTTTTAAAAATGCCAAGCACTGATAAGTAGAGGATTTGGAATTAAGACAAAGAACAGGGAAATGTAGAGAGGTTTCCCCTCACATTCCTTCTTTGAGCTGCAGTATGGAAATATGGCGCTAGTGGTAAAGAATCTGCCTGCCAGTGCAGTAGATGACAGAGACGTGGGTTCGGATCCTTGGGTCAGAAAGATCCCATAGAGGAGGAAAGGGCAACCTGCTCTAGTATTCTTGCCTGGGAAATTCCATGGACAGAGGAGACTGGCGGGTTACAGTCCATGGGGTCACAAAGAGTCAGGCAAGACTGAGCATGACATACTCATTATGAACATGGGAATATGTAACATGTTGCATTCCAGGTGGTAATGGGTGTTGTTAGGGCAAAATTCTGTTAGCAGAGGACCATTTAACTGGTTATACCTACTCTGGGTCTCATCAGAAAGCACCCAACAAGTTAATTCAGATCCAAGAAGTTGCATAAAAACATGATACTTCATGAAGGTTGGATTTGTGAGAAGGACAAAAAGTAATATGAAAAAGTTGTTACAAATTCAGACTCTAAATCATCTTAGATCTTTATCATCTTGGATCTTCACATATTAGATCTTTTATCTCTTTATTGTACAACATCGAGCAAATTACCCTATGAAACCACTATCTTCATAGAAGGACTATTCATAACAGTGTTCATACATACAAATGTTCACAAACTGATGAACAGATAAGCAAAATGTGCTGTATCCATGCAATGGAAGACTACTCATCCAATAAAAAGAATGCAACAATGATACATGCTACAAAGTGGATGAGTCTTGAAGATACTATGCTAAGTGAAAGACGCCAGTCACTTCCATTTTTATACATGATTCCATTTACATGAAAAGTCCATAATAAGTAAATCCACAGAGATACAAAGCAGATTAATGGTTCCCAGGAGCCAATGAAAGAGGAGAAATGAGAGTGACTGCTTTGGAAGTAATAAAAATATTCTGAAATTAGACTGTGCACAGTCTTGTGAATACATCAAAAATCACTGAATTATACACTTTTAACAGGTGAATTTTATGGTATGTAGATTATACTACAGTTTGGGGGGGAGCCCTCTGTTTCTCATACGTTAAAAAAAGATTAATAATAGTTTCTCTTTCATAAGACTGTTGTAACAATCAAGTAAAATAATGAAAATAATGTACATTAACACAGTGACCAAATTAACAAGTGCCAAATGGTGGCTCACTGGTAAAGAACCTGCCTGCCAATGCAGGAGACACACGAGACACAGGAGACAGAATCTGCCTACAGGAGATGTGGGTTTGATCCCTGGATTGGGAAGATGCCATGAAGGAGGAAATGGCAAACCAATCCAGTATTCTTGCCTGGAAAATTCCATGAACAGCGGAGACTGGCAGGCTGCAGTCCAAGGGGTTGCAAACAGTTGGACATGACTGTTGAACTGTGGTGCTGGAGAAGACTCTTGCAAGTCCCTTGGACTGCAAGGAGATCCAACCAGTCCATTCTAAAGGAGATCAGCCCTGGCTGTTCCTTGGAGGGACTGATGCTGAAGCTGAAACTCCAGTACTTTGGTCACCTCATGTGAAGAGTTGACTCGTTGGAAAAGACCCTGATGCTGGATGGGACTGGGGACAGAAGGAGAAGGGGAAGACAGAGGATGAGATGGCTGGATGGCATTACCGACTCGATGGACATGAGTTTGAGTGAACTCTGGGAGTTGGTCATGGATAGGGAGGCCTGGCATGCTGTGATTCATGGGGTCAAAAAGAGTTGGACACGACTGAGCGAATGAACTGAACTGAACTGAGCAAATAAGTATGTATGCATGATCAAGTTAATGCTACTTATTATAAGAATTTGCTTCAACTCACCATTCATAGTCAAAATATGCTAAACTATGTAAGAAATAGGCAGTGGGTTCTCATCTAACCTCAAGATTTTCCCAACAACCTGGCAACTGACCCAAAACAGTATGGCTAGAGGAACAGTTCTGAACCAGTCTGCATCCTCTTCTGAGAATCCCAAGATTATCTTGTCCCAAAGTAGAATGATCAGATTTAATATCTAAAAATATATGAAACCCAATTAAATTTTAATTTCAGACAAACAACTAATGATATTTTTTTTAGTATAAGTATATCCCAAATGTTTTTATAGGTCATACTTACACTTTAAAATTATGTAACATTTGGGACATACTTATACTAAAAAAATTATTTGCTCTTTATCAAAAATTCAAATTTAACTGGGCATCTGACAACCTATGAGGTCTAGAATAGGTTGGAAATTCTCTTTCTGGTGTCACAGAAAGCCCTTATTTATGACACCTTAGTAAATGCCCATGTTTAAAGCCACTCACAGGGTGTTGTTCAGTCACTAAGTCATGTTCAACTCTTTGCTAGCTCATGGACTGCATCACGCCAGGCCTCCCTGTCCTTCACCATCTCCCGGAGTTTGCTCAAACTCATATCCATTGAGTCAGTGATGCCATCTATCCATGTCACCCTTTGTCGTTGCCTTCACCTCCTGCCTTCAATCTTTCCCAGGATCAGGGTCTTTTCCAATGATTTGGCTCTCCTCATCAACCACAGTACTTCGTATTTACTAACAGGTTTATACCATAACTCCAGTCCAATATGCCCTACAAAACAATGACCTAATGCCTTTAGTCCTGCAGCTCTTCCATCTCTGGGTTGTGCGTATCTGTGTGTTTGTTTTCTAAAGAGATGCAGTTTCCCAAGGAATCAGTATTGTGCGGTGGCAATAGATGAGACAGATTAAATTCTTTTAGTTGGAAAAGTTATTTCTGTTGGAAGTAGAACAACCCCATTTGTATAGATCCTTTCTGGATAATATCTACCTCCCTTCCCCAGCAACAACTGAGGAGAATTTAACACTAATATCTGTGATTTTTATAAAAACTACAAACACATACAAAATTGATGTGTGAGTGCAAAAAAATATATTTCAAGTGACCATTGTTTTCCCACCACCATTTATGAAGAGATTGTCCTTTTCCCATTGTATTAATATAGACTTGGTTCCTCTGTCATAAATTAATTGACTATATATGCATGGGTTAATGTCTGGGCCCTCTGTTCTCTTCTGTAGATCCTTATGTCTGTTTTTAGTCTATTACCATACTGTTTTAATTACTATAGCTATGTAATACATTTTGAAATCAGGGAGCATGATGCCTCCAGCTTTGTTCTTTCTCAGGATTGGATTGGCTATTCAGAGTTCTTTGTGGTTTCATTATTAACATTTTTAATAAAAAGACTGCAATATAATACAAAGTTCCTTCCACAAGGGGGGAGAAAAACTAATTCATAGAGTGTGGAAGCTGGCAAAACATTAATACATCATCTAATCCAATGCTTCTCAATCCTGGGCACACACAGCAAAATCACCGAGAGAGGCTGTTACATACTGTTAGTAAAAATGCCAGGTCCCACTCCACTATCTCTAATTTACTTAATCTGTGACAGGACCTGGGAAACAGTCTGTCTAGTCAAGGCTATGGTTTTTCCAGTAGTCATGTGTGGATGTGAGAGTTGGACTATAAAGAAAGCCAAGCGCCAAAGAATTGATGCTTTTGAACTGTGGTGTTGGAGAAGACTCTTGTGAATCCCTTGGACTGCAAGGAGATCCAAACAGTCCATCCTAAAGGAGATCAGTCCTGAGTGTTCATTGGAAGGACTGATGTTGAAGCTGAAACTCCAATACTTTGGCCACCTGATGCAAAGAGCTGACTCATTTGAAAAGACCCTGATGCTGGCAAAGATTGCGGGCAGGAGGAGAAGGGGACGACACAGGATGAGATGAATGGGTTAATGTCTGGGGCCTCTGTTCACCGACTCAATAACCTCATGCCTTAAGTCGGTGAATGTTCACCCATTCACCGACTCAATGAACATGAGTTTGAGTAAACTCCAGGAGTTGGTGATAGACGGGGAGGCTTGGTGTGCTGCGCCAGGGGGTCGCAAAGAGTCAGACACGACTGAGTGACTGAACTAAACTGAAGTGATAATAGTCTGAATAGTTTGTTTCCAAAATTCATCTGAATAAAACTTTACTATTCTTTAAAAAAAATAATAAAAAAATAAAAACTTTCTAGAGAATTCTTCTAGGGAATCCTAGGGAAGAGGATTCTTCTAGGGAATCCTAGGGAAGAGGATTCTTCTAGAAATACCCTGGTGGCTCAAATGGTAAAGAATCTGCTTGCAATGCAGAAGACCCAGGTTTGATCCCTGGGTCAGGAAAATCCTCTAGACAACAGAATGACAACTTACCCCAGTATTCTTGCCTGGAGACATCCATGGACAGAGGAGCCTGAGGGACTACAGTCCACAGATTTGCAAAAAGTTGGACATGACTGAGTCACTAACACTTTCACTTTCAGAGGATTCTTCAGCCATGATGAAGAAGCACTGATTTAAGCCAGCTCCTTATTACCTGTAAAAAGGCTTGCCTGAGACCATTTAAGATGGGCAGGACCACGAAATATCTTTCTAGTCTCCCTTGAATCTGCACTGAACCAGAACTATGGCTTCTTTTCAAAAATACTCAAAAAATTATCTTAGAAAAAATGCTATCTGTAAAGCTAAAAGAAAATAAAAAATCAAACATGAATACAAAAATGTACCCTAATAGGTAATACACTGTATCACAATAGCTATCTTTCAAATATACTCAAAGTGAGGCCAAACAATACAGAAACACAAAACATCAGTGTGGAGCAGAGAAAGGTTTATTATACAACCATGCAAGAAGACTAGAGGCTAATGCCTTAAAAACTCCCAAACTCCACCAAAGGCTTTCAGCAAGCCCTTTTAAGGGTGAGGTGGGGGAGAGGTGTGGTTAGTTGTTGCAAACTTCTTGATGTAGGATCCTTTGTTCTTGCAGTCATCCACATAGGTCAGGTCACGGTTTAGTCATGATATTCCAGTCCACAGCATCTTCAACTGGCCTTTCATGCCGGCAGAGCGGCTGCCAAATTCACAATCAGACAGAGCGTTCCCATCTCCACCTGACTGCCAGTGTACCTGTCAGTGTGCCTGCCCAAAGCAAGAAGCTGCAGGGAGGAGAGGCTGCTCCTGGTACTGCTGCAGCCTTCCCCTTCAGTCCCCCTCCTGCCCACAGTGCTCCACCAGGTTTAGCTCACCAGGGTTGGTTCAGGACTGCTTCAGTGAAGGCAGTGGGGTGGGGTGGGGTGGGGAAGGCGGCACCCTTCTCTGTGACCCAGAGAGAATGCCACTGCAGGGACCACTGCAATGCTAACGGTTGGCAGGGCTGTACCACTAAGGGAAACACACAAACAGCCACACTTCTGTCCCACCTCTACGAACTACAGAGTCAGTATGTTAATTGTAATTGCTCATTAGAGGTGTTCTATTTTTCTTGCTTCCACCATAGAGTGTGAAAATTTTCAAAGAAACCAAATGAAAAGGTGATTGCCCTGATGCAGGCTAATGTGCAATGCCTTTCACCACACAGGGATACATGCCCTGTATGATGCACTAAAAACCATTCAGCTAATGAGCTGATCCTAATTGTACTCATTTCCCAGCAACCACAATGGGCTTGTATCCTGGGAGACAAAATGCGTTTCTGGTCACTTGTTCTAATCCCAGAAATCAAGGGAAATAAGAGATTGCCACAGAGGCAGATCAGCCAGGTAATACTGTGACCAAAGAAGCATTTTCTGTAAATGGCAGGGAGGATCAAAGAGAAATAAAAGAGCTTGATCATTCTTTGCCTGCAAATACCATATTTGTAAACCCCAAAACCTGAGACTGTAAGTGTATGTTTCAGGCTACTAAATTATTTTAACCCACAGGGTATAGAAGATAAAATGTCAATAGCTAGATCCTACATTAGCTAACATCTTTAGTCAGACATAGGAAGAGATCAGTTTTATGGAAATGATGTTTCAAATAAATCAACACTGTTAAAGACAGCAGTGTTAAAGATAATGTTTAATTTTACTTTTGAGCACACAAAATTTTAAGCCTGTTAGCTCAACCATCTATGCAAATTACTCATTTAAAAAGTTATCTATATGTTTTTAAAAGGCTTTCTCATTTCCTGCATAATGTTAAAATCCAATACATTCAGCAAACATGGATTTATTGAGAACGTGATACAGCGGGGTGATGATCTGGGAAATTAATGTATGCTTTGTTTCCTTCTGTTGTAGAATCATCTGAAAGGAAAGAATCAAGCATCTGCATTCCTCAAGTCAGGCCCTTCCCACTCTTAGGAAAGGACAATAGGTTCATCTGTGGTGGATCTGAGGCCTGATGCTGTGGGCTATCTCTTACTCCCTCAAGCTCTATTGTTGAAAAAGGAGGTGGAATGAACCTTTTCTGTGTTAGAAAGATTGAAAGTGGAGAGGAAGACATTCCTCCAATGGATAACACAGAACTGGGAATAAGAACAAGGCTTGCAGATTCTGTAGTAACTTCAGGGAAGGGCCTTGGATATGTCAGGTCCATAAATGATACAGGACTGGACACAGTGAGACCAACCTGGCATGTGAAATCTCTGGCGAACTGGGCAGAGACCTGGATCTGGAGACATAAAATGGCAATGCTGGGGCCACAAATGGAACCAGCAGCCCCTTAACCATGGAAAAATGTGACCATAAGGAATAATCACCGCAGCACAACCCTGACCTGGGACCAGGATTTGCCCTAGGCAAGAATTGGGAGGCTGCAGGACCTCTTTTCAGAATGACAGAAGCCCAGAGTATGATAATATAACACAAGGTCAGAGACCTCTAAAAATGATTAACACTGGACTTTGCAGCAGTTTGGACATGTAGGGGCTAATACAAGTTCCAATAAAATCCCTCTCAAAAATAATAAAACTATTGAGTATTATGAAGAAAATTGGCATCTATTACATATGTGTAAGAAAATTTATTACCAAATAATGTGTCACTAAATTCACTTGTATGTAATACAGTTATATTTTTCAGCCATAATCTAATTCAGATTGTTCTGTGACAATTCAAGGAGAAAAATGGATGTCTCCATGGATATCATTAAAGACTCCCTTCCACATAAATCCTTACCTCTCATTGAATTAAAAAAGGATTTCCTGGGATCTTGCTAGAGACATAGAAAAGGTACTTAATTTTAATTTGAACATCCTCTCTCACTCAAAAATCTCATTTATTTATTTTTTGGATAAATGTACATGTTAAATTTCCATTGCATGCCAGACAAGTGTGTATTAAACTCTCACTGGATAGCTGGCTATACCAGATGCTGCAGATACACTGGAGAAAAAGAGAAATGTGCTTCTGTCCTTATAAAGCTTTTAGTTCAGTGAAAAACCAAGAAAACTCATCAAAAATAAAAAACAAAATTCTGTAGGTAACATAATGAGAGAAGGGCATGCTCCACAGTAGCAAACAGCAGAACATAATAAACTAGGCAGGGATGGAGATCTGGAGGAAGTGAAAAACTGAGAGCCTAAAGGTAGGAAGAATCAGCCAGGTGACCAATGCATGTGTTACAACTCCTCACCATCTTTTCAGCCACCAAAATGAAAACACTGTCTGTTTCAACATAATAAAATCCTTCAAGTCCAGATAAGCTCCTAAATCTACAGCATATTTGAACCTAGAGAATTACTCAATAGACTAAATGGGGGAGAAGTCGTCTGTGCCTCATGCAGAGCCCAAACTCTTCATTATCTACATTGCTCTCCATTTCACTTCCCTCATGAAAAACTCTCCACTTGAGCTGTGAGTCCATCCTCTCTGGCCATCCCATGGCTTCACTTCTGGAAGTATCTTATCTCCCACAGCCTTAACAATATATCCTAGTCTCTATTGGGTCATTCCATTTGACAGAACACATATCTTAATATCATACCCATCAGAGAAAAGAATAGAGAAAACCACCCTCCTTGTCCATGTACACACAACCAGCTACCATCCTACTTTACTGCTGTCTTTCACAGCAAAGCTTCTCAGGAAAGTTCTATATACTTGTCATCCCCACCCCTCACTCCCATCTCTCCTCCACCCACTCCAACCAGGCTTTCCTCCCCACCACCCTCACAGAAATAGCTCTGACCGAGATCAGCAATTACCTCCTTTTTTCCAAAACCCACTGACAACTCTCAGTTTCATCTTATTCATCCTCTCAGCCTTATTTGGTAGGGCTGTCCATATTCTCTTTGAATTTTGTTCTGCACTGGACTATACACTTTCCTTTCCTTGGTTTTCTATCTGCAATACCAGACACTCCTTCTCAGACTTGTGTTGGTTCTGCCTCCTCTACAAATCTCTGAATGTTGCCCTATCCTCAGGACTCATCTCTCAATCTTAGCTTTCTTCCTAAAATATCACATGCATTTTTGTGATCGCAAATACCATCCACACACTGGTAATTCTCACATTTCTATGTCAGATTCAGTTCTCTGTCTGTAAGTTCCAGTTTTTTAAAGTGTCCTGCCTACTTGACAGCTCCTCTGTAATGTTTGGTCAAACAAAACTCTTGATCACCAATATCCTGTAAATTTACCACCATTTCAACCAACAAGCCTTTCTCATACCAATAATGACATCATCATTCATGCAACTGACAAAGTCAAAAAAAAAATATGTATGTGTCTTCTTGACTCCTTCTCCTTCCCTCATATTGCATAACCAATTCATTGGACACTTCTAACTTTGGTTAAACATATCTCAAAAATATTTATTTTTTACTTAATAATCACTTAATAGCACTTATCCTGTGCAAGTTACTTTTAAGCACTTTACAAATACTAACTCATCCAATCTTCATGACTGTCCTATAAGGTTTGTACTCTTTTTAACCCCCCTCCAAAGATGGATATGTGTGTATGCACACTCTGTAACTGAGTCATGTCTGACTCTCTGAAACCCCATAAACATAGCCTGCCAGGCTCCTCTGTCCATGGAATTCTCCAGGCAAGAATATTAGAGTGGGTAGCCTTTCCCTTCTCCAGGGGATCTTCCCAACCCAGCTATCAAACCCAGGTCTCAGGCATTGTAGGCAGATTCTTCACTGTCTGAGCCACCAGTGAAGCTTTCCTGATGGGCTTCCCCTGTGGGCTTCCCCCGTGGGTTTCCCTGGTGGCTCAGACAGTAAAGAATCTGCCTGCAATGAAGGAAACCTGGGTTAAAACCCTGGGTCAGGAAGATCCCCTGGAAAAGAGAATGGCTACCCACTCCAGTATTCTTTTCTGGAGAATTCCATGAACAGAGGAGCCTGGCGGGCTACAGTCCATGGGGTCGCAAAGAGTTGGACATGACTGAGTGATTAACACATCTCTGTATTTATGTGCTTGTTGTCTACATACCGCAGTACTTGAATGGCATCTCCCTGAAGGCAAGGTCTATCTTATTACTTTATTTCAAGGACCTAAAAGCCTGCTCTTCCATATTATTTGTTGAGTGAATAAATCAACTAAATCTGACTGATACTCCTAGGACCCAACCATATAAGTCTACATCAAAGAAGACAGCAGATCTCAATTTCACAACATAAATCACTTCCCAGGATCATTCCAATACTGTCCCTCGTATACAAGCGGGCAGGTGGACTGGGGATCAGTCAGGGGAATGGTGGCTATTTTGTAGAAAATATAGAAATGCTATAATTTAACAAGCTAATAAGCTTATTGAGAAGTAAATACAACAATAGGTGGAACATTAATAAACAATATATAACAGTATATAATTAAGTGCTTGTGTGTGTGTGTGTGTGTGTGTGTATGTGTGTGTGAGAGAGAGCAGGAGTTCAAAGGAAAGATCAATGAGGGAAAGATCAATGAGGAAAAAAGTAGCTCTTTGGCTTATGAGTTCAAATAGCAAGTTTATAAATCAGAGAAGTCTTTCAGTGAGATGAATGAGACATTAGCGGGCTTTAAAGGATGGGAAGAACCTACATATTCAGGTGAATAAAGAAAAAAACACCAGGCTGATACAAAGGAGGAAATGAATTTAGGATCATTGTGAGTCCAGGAGAGCAGCTTGCTACTTGGGGTACAAAAGGAGTGGGAGCCTCCATGGGGACAGTGCGTTTTAGGCCTGAAGCAATAGGAAAAAGGGAAGAGATAATCATGATTAAATTGATGTTTAAAGAAAGATTAGAGTGGTAGCAACAACAGCTAAAAGCAACACATAAGTATCTGTAAGGTATATAACTCTTTACACAGAGGACTGGAGAGACAGATGATGGAGTGATAAGGATGCGATAGAGTTGGTCATGATATCTCAAAAGAGGGAACTTTTGAACCAAGCCTTAAAAGAAAAAAAATGAGAGTAGGGTGAGCCATTTCCAGTGAAAGGAATGAAATACATGTTACTTATTTCCTGGGAAATAACAGTCAGGTTAGGTCAGGATAGGAAAAGATAGGCCAAGGGGTTCTCCTGGAATAGTCAGGCTCTGTTGGCAGAAAAAGAGAGAAGGCTGAAGGTTGAAAGAAAGTTGATGGTATCTCAAAGCATATCCAGGAAGATGAGTACAAGGCAGAGAGGTCTTACAAGGGGTGAAGTGGCTGCCCATGAGTAGAAAGTGGTAAACCAAAAAGTCACTCTGCTGGTGCGATGTAAGCTCTGATTGGATGAGTAACCAGTCTCTAAGCTCAACACGTGGCATAGTAGAAGTTTAGGTAATTATTGAAAGTCAAGCAGAAGATTTTAAATTGTGTCCATGTCTTAATCCAGGGGAACCAGAGAACAGAATGTATGAAATAGTAACTGGAAAAGTAAATAGCTTTCGGGCCTAGAGTCTGCACCAATGTGTAAGCCGAGTCCAATGCATAGGAAGCTAAGAAAGGACTAGCGATGAAGTTTAGACATGAGCAATTTGAATATGTGAAGTAAGCACACATTGGGATGCTGGTTACAGCTGGAAAAAATTTCATACTGCTCCATCTTATATGACTTCAAAAGAGCCCTCTTTCAAATTCTGCTTCCCTGGTAGCTCAGTGGTAAAGACTCTGTCTGCCAGTGCAGGAGACTCAGGGATGATCCCTAGGTCAGGAAGATCCCCTGGAGAAGGAAATGGCAACCCACTCCAGTGTTCTTGCCTGGAGAATCCCATAGACGGAGGAGCCTGGTGTGCTACACTCCATGGGGTCGCAAAAGAGTTGGACATGACTTAGCAACTAAACAACAACAACAAGCTTACAGTAAGCCTCCTACATACTCCTGATCTCCTTTACCGTGCTCTACCTTTTATTTTTCCGTAACACTTATCACCTTCTAACACACTATATTATTTCATTTATTTAACTTATGATTTTTTGTGTATCTGAAATAAAATTAAGTTCTACAAGGGCAGGGATCTAAATGCCTAGAACAGTGTCTTGCATATAGTAGACTCTTAAATAAACATTAGTTGGATAAACTAATAAGAGATAAGTGGCTGGCCTAAAACAGCATGTACTACTTTAATTATAAGAGTATGTCCAGGAATTTCTCTCATGAAGATGTACACCATCACAAATTCAGCATTATTAGGTCCTAGAGAAAGGTGGAGCTAAAGAAAGGCCACCCCTATCTGCTGACCGCACTGCTCTTATATGAATAAAAAATAAAGCTCTATTTGGATAAGCCTCTGACATTTTGGAGTTTGTTATAGAAACTAGCTAATACACATTTGAACATGAAATTTTGCAGCATGAAATGAATTCATGTGCTTTAAGGAAATTTGCATTATTCATTTGACAAACATGCTGAGCTCTTACTGTGGGCCAGGAACTCTGATGGGCATAAGCAGTTCAAAGATGAGTAATGGAAAATAATCTCCCTCCAGGAAACCAAAAATTTACAATATCATGTTGGAAGTTCTGTTTTAGATGAAAGGAGAAGGGGCTATTTGAGTCCAGAGGAGAAAGCCTAATTCTGCCATGCAGAGAGGAAAAAAGGAATTGGCACATGGGATGTGATATTTGGGCTCGGTTTTGAATTATGAGTCTGATGAAGAATGAAAATATATGTATTATTTTTGTAAAATATTACTTGACAAATTTGGCTCCAAATTATTTGGCCGTACAATTTCTCCTAAAGTTTCATTAGATACAATGCATATTTACTCCAGAGGTGTGAATTCTCAAGGGGCAGAAAGGGGGTAATTTTGGTTCTGGGTATTGTTTGCAGTAAAAATTGTCTCTGCCGAGTGTGCTTCAGTTGCATGACTTGCAGTTTTGTTCTGCTGTCCCTGAAAAGCAACTCAGTAACTTGTTGGAAACAGAATAGAGCCAGTTTGGGGCTGATTCTGTTGTTACCTGTGCATATATAACTTCAATAAAAATAAAGACTGAATATGTACCATAGCTTTCTTATCCATTCTGCTGATGGACATCTAGGTTGCTTCCATGTCCTGGCTATTATAAACAGTGCTGTGATGAACATTGGGGTACACGTGTCTCTTTCCCTTCTGGTTACCTCAGTGTGTATGCCCAGCAGTGGGATTGCTGGATCATAAGGCAGTTCTATTTCCATGGTACATATACACATTGGAGTATTACTCAGCCATTAAAAAGAACTCATTTGAATCAGTTCTAATGAGATGGATGAAACTGGAGCCTATTATACAGAGTGAAGTAAGCCAGAAAGAAAAACATCAATACAGTATACTAACACATATATATGAAATTTAGAAAGATGGTTAACAACAACCCTGTATACGAGACAGCAAAAGAGACACTGATGTATAGAACAGTTTTATGGACTCTGTGGGAGAGGGAGAGGGTGGGAAGATTTGGGAGAATGGCATTGAAACATGTATACTATCATGTATGAAATGAGTCGCCAGTCCAGGTTCGATGCATGATACTGGATGCTTGGGGCTGGTGCACTGGGATGACCCAGAGGGATGGTATGGGGAGGGAGGAGGGAAGAGGGTTCAGGATGGGGAACACATGTATACCTGTGGCAGATTCATATCGATATTTGGCAAAACTAATACAATATTGTAAAGTTTAAAAATAAAATAAAATTTTAAAAAATTAATAAATAAAAGATTCAAGCATTAAAAAAAAAAAAAAAAGACTGAATAAAAACACTATTTTTAACTTAAAAACCCAGCAGGCTGAAGATGAAGGAATGATGGGTACGAGAAACAGAGAGAGAGAGATCTGTATTTATTTAGACTCGGATTTTCACATTTAAGTGACTGGGAAGATGCAGAAGTCAAAAGGAACACTTGGATTCAAAAAGAATAGCACTTATTTTTTTTTAAAAAAAAGCATATAGGCTTTCTATTTTATTCCATTGATCAATATTTCTGTCTTTGTGCCAGTACCATACTGTCTTGATAACTGTGGCTTTGTAGTAGAGCCTGAAGTCAGGTAGGTTGATTCCTCCAGTTCCATTCTTCTTTCTCAAGATCGCTTTGGCTATTCGAGGTTTTTTGTATTTCCATACAAATTGTGAAATTATTTTTTCTAGCTCTGTGAAGAATACTGTTGGTAGCTTGATAGGGATTGCGTTGAATCTATAAATTGCTTTGGGTAGTATACTCATTTTCACTATATTGATTCTTCCAATCCATGAACATGGTATATTTCTCCATCTATTAGTGTCCTCTTTGATTTCTTTCACCAGTGTTTTATAGTTTTCTATATATAGGTCTTTAGTTTCTTTAGGTAGATATATTCCTAAGTATTTTATTCTTTCCGTTGCAATGGTGAATGGAATTGTTTCCTTAATTTCTCTTTCTGTTTTCTCATTATTAGTGTATAGGAATGCAAGGGATTTCTGTGTGTTGATTTTATATCCTGCAACTTTACTGTAGTCATTGATTATTTCTAGTAATTTTCTGGTGGACTCTTTAGGGTTTTCTATGTAGAGGATCATGTCATCTGCAAATAGTGAGAGTTTTACTTCTTCTTTTCCAATTTGGATTCCTTTGATTTCTTTTTCTGCTCTGATTGCTGTGGCCAAAACTTCCAAAACTATGTTGAATAGTAATGGTGAAAGTGGGCACCCTTGTCTTGTTCCTGACTTTAGAGGAAATGCTTTCAATTTTTCACCATTGAGGATAATGTTTGCAGTGGGTTTGTCATATATAGCTTTTATTATGTTGAGGTATGTTCCTTCTATTCCTGCTTTCTGGAGAGTTTTTATCATAAATGGATGTTGAATTTTGTCAAAGGCTTTCTCTGCATCTATTGAGATAATCATATGGTTTTTATTTTTCAATTTGTTAATGTGGTGTATTACATTGACTGATTTGCGGATATTGAAGAATCCTTGCATCCCTGGGATAAAGCCCACTTGATCATGGTGTATGATCTTTTTAATGTGTTGTTGGATTCTGATTGCTAGAATTTTGTTAAGGATTTTTGCATCTATGTTCATCAGTGATATTGGCCTGTAGTTTTCTTTTTTTGTGGGATCTTTGTCAGGTTTTGGTATTAGGGTGATGGTGGCCTCATAGAATGAGTTTGGAAGTTTACCTTCCTCTGCAATTTTCTGGAAGAGTTTAAATCCACGCACATATGGACACCTTATCTTCGACAAAGGAGGCAAGAATATACAATGGATTAAAGACAATCTCTTTAACAAGTGGTGCTGGGAAATCTGGTCAACCACTTGTAAAAGAATGAAACTGGACCACTTTCTAACACCATACACAAAAATAAACTCAAAATGGATTAAAGATCTAAACGTAAGACCAGAAACTATAAAACTCCTAGAGGAGAACATAGGCAAAACACTCTCCGACATACATCACAGCAGGATCCTCTATGACCCACCTCCCAGAATATTGGAAATAAAAACAAAAATAAACAAATGGGACCTAATTAACCTTAAAAGCTTCTGCACATCAAAGGAAACTATTAGCAAGGTGAAAAGACAGCCTTCAGAATGGGAGAAAATAATAGCAAATGAAGCAACCGACAAACAACTAATCTCAAAAATATACAAGCAACTCCTACAGCTCAACTCCAGAAAAATAAACGACCCAATCAAAAAATGGGCCAAAGAACTAAATAGACATTTCTCCAAAAAAGACATACAGATGGCTAACAAACACATGAAAAGATGCTCAACATCACTCATTATCAGAGAAATGCAAATCAAAACCACTATGAGGTACCATTTCACACCAGTCAGAATGGCTGCGATCCAAAAGTCTACAAATAATAAATGCTGGAGAGGGTGTGGAGAAAAGGGAACCCTCTTACACTGTTGGTGGGAATGCAAACTAGTACAGCCACTATGGAGAAGAGTGTGGAGATTCCTTAAAAAACTGGAAATAGAACTGCCTTATGATCCAGCAACCCCACTGCTGGGCATACACACTGAGGAAACCAGAAGGGAAAGAGACACGTGTACCCCAATGTTCATCGCAGCACTGTTTATAATAGCCAAGACATGGAAGCAACCTAGATGTCCATCAGCAGATGAATGGATAAGAAAGCTGTGGTACATATACACAATGGAGTATTACTCAGCCATTAAAAAGAATACATTTGAATCAGTTCTAATGAGGTGGATGAAACTGGAGCCTATTATACAGAGTGAAGTAAGCCAGAAGGAAAAACATAAATACAGTATTCTAACGCATATATATGGAATTTAGAAAGATGGTAACAATAACCCTGTGTACGAGACAGCAAAAGAGACACTGATGTATAGAACAGTCTTATGGACTCGGTGGGAGAGGGAGAGGGTGGGAAGATTTGGGAGAATGACATTGTAACATGTAAAATATCATGCAAGAAACGAGTTGCCAGTCCAGGTTCGATCCACGATACTGGATGCTTGGGGCTGGTGCACTGGGACGACCCAGAGGGATGGTATGGGGAGGGAGGAGGGAGGAGGGTTCAGGATGGGGAACACATGTATACCTGTGGTGGATTCATTTTGATATTTGTCAAAACTAATACAATTATGTAAAGTTTAAAAATAAAATAAAATTAAAAAAAAAAAAAAAGAAGCAAAAAAAAAAAAAAAAAAAAAGCATATAGGGTTTATGGCAACAAACTACCTAGTGACAAAAATATCATAAAAAGTCACTCTCTTTGGGATAGACCTTTAAGGCTACAATATCACCTTCCTTCTGTTTCTTGAATTCCTTTAGGAATCTCTTTTTGCAAAAGCTATCCATGGTCTCTCTGAACACCTATAAGACTGAGCATTCACCGCATTCTGGGGCATTCCACTTTTATCTTGCACTTCTCTAATTGTTGACAGGAAACTCCTTTAATAAGGTCAAATCTGCATATATACACATTGGCCCCACTTCTACCCTGTGATTTTTTACTCTCTTTCCTATTGTTTGAAGATACTGCAGATCTGCCCTAAGTATACTCAGTGCCTTTGATAATGACCCAAATGCTTTCCTGTCTCTTCTCTGGACTGTTAGTTGAATCAGAAGACCAAACATTTTAGCAAAGAATCTAAATATTTAAATATAACTAAGAGTGAATTTTTATTATTGATGTCCATTTACTCCTGGCTAGTGACAAAGACTTAAATAAATGACTTCCAAAGATTCCTTCCACTCTTCTCCAACAAACACAATAAGTGCTTCCAAACACAATAAGTGCACCTTATAAGGAGTTACAAGGATGAAGCAGGCAGACAAAGTCAAAAGTGAAAAGAAGGCTCTTCCCTCTATCCCTTGCCCTCCACAGGCCCTTCTGAAGTCAGCAGTTGTCTCGGGCTAGATGTTAAACCTATTTCTAAGAGCTGAAGTTCAAATTAAAGCCAAGTATAGCAGTGTTGTTTCCATAATAATTTGAATCTTCAAGCTGGGCTAAGTGCCTTTTTGCCTCTACACTTGAAAATTACTACATTTTTCAGTTTGTTTCTGTTTGAAAGAAAATGGCTTAGGTGATTATAGAGAAGTAGCAGCTTGTCAATTCTGCACAAATTCCACATGTGATTTTTATGCTAAAATTCCAAAAGTCTCTTTAATAGATAATTTATGTTCCCCTAAGATAGTTTCATTTTTGAATAATAAAAGCCCTCAAACATCCCAGAGGCCAGAGGAAAAAAAAAAAAAATGATACCCAATGTGAGATCTAAGAGCTAATCTCTTGCCAGAGGCCTATCCATCTTACATGATCAAGAGATATTCTCCAGTAGTTCTCTGTGGGTGACTGAAAACTGTAGAAAGGGTTTATGAGACATAAACCCTTTTCCTGGACTTGAGTTCTGCCAATGTCAAAAGCAAAAGATAAGAATTCCTCAGGATCCCTCATTTGGAAAATTCCGCCTCTCTTAATATCCATTCTCTTAAATTTAATTTTCATTTATTCATTTGGCAAAGATTGATTGAGCATCTACTGTTCTGGGTGCAGGGGATACAACAGTGAACAAGGCAAAAAAGTTTACTGGAGATCACATTCTAGGGGTGGGGAGACAGCAAGGTTTGTATTCATCTTGTTCTGCTATAAAGAAAACAGGGTGGTGTCCTAGGCAGTGACTGTTGGGCTTGGGGACGATTACAGAGGGTGATCAAAAGAGCCTTTTTGGTGGAGATATTACAAGTAAAAATCCAGTGACAAGAAAATCCAGCCACACAAAAGGCCTTGGGAGAGAATAATACATGCAGAGGAAGAGCAAGTGCAAAGGCCTGGGAGAGCTGTTTTGAGCCTGATTACTCTACAAGGATGTTCTCAGGAGAATTTTTACACCTTTAGCTATAGTGGATGCAGTGCTTCATTTGAACACTTGTTCCCCCAGCAGCCAGACTGTTGCAACTGATGGTTCTTAGATGAATCTCAGGAATTGCCCACAGCATACAAGTCTCCCTCATCCCTGCGGACAGTCTATATCCAATGACTGGCCACAGAGGTATAAAGATCTGGCTCCCTCACCTTTAAGCACCAACCATCTCCTAAAGAGCATCCCATGCATTGGCTCTTTGTGATTTCATTACCTCTCAACTCTTCCCTCTGCCACTCCTGCATTCTTTACTCCCCTACAGGCATTGATGCTGAGGGCACTTGCCAATGTACCTTCCATATGCAGATCTCCACCTCACTGCTCTTTCCCTGGGAAATCCAGCTAAAGCTCTAAGTTGGTCATTTAAGGCAATTATAAATATTAAAACACTATAGCAGCCCCACAACCAAATTTAGGAATTAATTAAGATTGCCAGGGCTTCTTTAATCTGTTTATCCTTAAAGATTACACGACGTGAGATCCTAACTCCTAACTGGTCTCATGCTTTTGATATTGTTGCTCTGAAATCTGTCCCTACACTGCTGATTGATGCTTCCCAACCACAACTGTGATCATGGTGATCTGCTGAAGCCCTTCAGTGGCTCTCAGTGGTCTTCATATGTCTGAGCCCCACGATCCACAAGTCTTTTCATTACCTGCCACAAGTCTCTCCTGCCATATTGTAAAAACCTTTCAACCCACCTACTCTTACCCTGGACCCATGGCACTTTCGCTATTCCATATCCTCTTGCTTGTCTTTGAACCTGAAATTTCCTCTGCTTAGCAAATCATTATTTATGCTTTAAAGGCACCTTCTTTTACCCAGAGTTCCTAAAACCCACCTTATAGCTCTATTCTATATTATGTGCTTTTTTATTATTGCATCTATCACTGTAACATCTGCCTATTTTTGCTATCCAACTGTTCTATCATTTCCTATAGAGGTACAACTAAAGACTATGTCCTATTCAGTGCTGATCCCTCCCTGAGCATCCAACACACTGCCAGGCACTTTGTAGACACTCACAAAGGCTATCTCTTTCTAATTTAGTTTTTTTTTTTTTTTAAGGCAAAAATCACAAAACATACCTGTTACATAAATAAATGCCTTGTTAGCATCCATTCTGCAGTAATAGAATCCATCTTAGTTGAAAGGTTACCTTTCGCTGAGTCCTGAGACAGAATAGGGCAGGACTAACAAGTTACAGCGCTGAAGAATTGATGCTTTTGAACTGTGGTGTTGGAGAAGACTCTTGAGAGTCCCTTGGACTGCAAGGAGATCCAACCAGTCCATTCTAAAGGAGATCAGCCCTGGGTGTTCTGTGGAAGGACTGATGCTAAAGATGAAACTCCAGTACTTTGGCCACCTCATGCGAAGAGTTGACTCATTGGAAAAGACTCTGATGCTGGGAGGGATTGGGGGCAGGAGGAGAAGGGGACGACAGAGGATGAGACGGCTGGATGGCATCACCGACTCGATGGACGTGAGTTTGAGTGAACTCCGGGAGTTGGTGATGGACAGGGAGGCCTGGCATGCTGCGATTCATGGGGTCGCAAAGAGTCGGACACGACTGAGCGACTGAACTGAACTGAACTGAACAAGCTACAGACATGTATGATGCTGTTTGTATCACAAATGTAACCACCAGGCCCCAATCCCTGCAAGTCTCAGGCATTTAAAATCTTAAGGATCCCACAGAGCATGACATTTCCATACCTACTCAATTCAGTTATGATCTCAAGTGCTTCATTCCATGAAGGGAATTAAAACTAAAATTTTCTCAGTCTGGCAATCGACAGAGAGAAGGCTATTCTTCCAAAAACGTTGCTGGGGACAATGCATTTAAACACTGACCATTGAAAATGGTAATGATGAGCCCAAAAGAGATACAATCTTCCCCTACTGACAACTCCATTGTGCAGAAGAGAAGGAGATGAGACAGAAAAACCAGGAGGCTTCAAGATAGGACAGATGTGTTTGAATTCCAGACCTGCCTCTTAGCAGCCTATGATCTTGAGCAAGATATTTAATTTCTTGTAACTTGACTTTCTTCATCTACAAATAAAGATTACCCTCAACTCACATTATCCTTGTGCAAATTAAATACACATAAGTGTATTTAATCTCATAAGTGAGAAGATGGCTAGTCCAGGCTCTGTCTTAGCCCTGAGCCTAGCTAGTCCAGGATGGCTAGCTAGGCCAGGATGGCTAGCTAGGCTCTGACATCATTAAGGCCACAAGAACCCTTCATTGAAAACAATAACACATGTTTTCACCGAAAGCATTTCTCTTATGTCCTAAAACCCAAGCAGAGAAGATGAGAAGAAATGGATTCTTATGGATTAATAGCATCACTCTACCCTACATGAGTTTGACTTTCACTGATTTTTAATTTCTCATTTCAATCTTGTATCTATATGAACAGAAAATCAGTTTAAGAAGCTATATCAAACTACCAACCATATATACTGGGCTCTAGTACATTTGATTTCTTTTCCTAAATAAGCTGTCTGAAGAACGACAGCTTGATAGTCAAAAAGCAAATCAAACCCCCTGGAAAGTTGGTAGCTTTATAGACTTTTATATTATAGAAAATACCTAGACATATTAAAACCTTTCTGCAATTTCTTAAAAACACATTTTGATCTGACCCCCCAGCATGTTGAATTGTACAATAATGGAATTTAAAAGGGTTAGGATAGTAAACCTCTCCAATCAGCATTTTATAAAAACCAATACTACCAAAAACCTTACCTTTCCAGAACAGTATTAAAAGACAATAAATTCGATCTGATGTATGTAAAATGTCACGCTTAATTAAAAAAAAAAAATGTTATTCATTCGTTGAAAGGTATAATGCTTGAACTGGGGAAAAAATAATTGACCACCTTTTGTGTCTTTTGATATGCTAAATGATAAATCCTGTCAAGTGGACTAGAGGCTAGAGTAAATTTTTACTTAAAAAAAAAAAAAAAAAAAACACTATTAATCACTTCTTGGTGTGGCTCTGCTTGATGCAAATTATACTACTTGTCAAGACTTTTGTTTAGTCACAAATAAAAGGCTTAGTGGATAAAGGTTTGGCCTTTCACCACAGGTTTTCTGCCAAACTGTGACCTGAAATGAATGAATTGGTACCGAGTGGGGCCTCCTGACTCTGTAATTTAACGCTGACAGTACTTAGCTAAGAAGGAGGTGTTAGAATGAAAGCCCAGGGTATGGTGTTTATGTGATTTTACACAGCTGCAATAGATGGCACCTCCTTTTCCAGTCTTCTTCATTTACTACCTCTGAAAAAGGAGAAGGTGCAAGTCATAAAAAGATACTGGCTGCTTGACTCTCTGATAAATCTCTGGACAGTGAAGACCTTGGGTTTAAATTAGCTGTCAGACTTCAGCCGTCTCACTCACCAGCTTACTCCTAAGTTAGCCACAGTGCAAAGACATTATAAATGGATTTATATGTCTTGATTAATGCCTTTTTTTGTAAACAGACTTTCTGCATAGAGCCGTGCCATAGCAGATGCCCTGTTTTAAAGGTTAATCTTTACATCAATAGCATATTCAAGACATTCTGCTTTTATACAGTTGTTCTTCTTTTGTTTTGAATTTCAAATTCTCTTAGAATAAATGAGAAATAGGAACCCTAATAGCAAAATCAGAATCTATTGTTAGAAAGTCCCTGTGTAAATAAAGGATCATTCCTGCACATCCAATTATTTCAGAGAACAAAGGAAATCCTCTGCATGATTCCACACTGAAGCCTTTCCTTGTTGGCTCTTAAAAAAAGAGAAGGAAAGAAAAAAAAAAGAAATCTTGCTTTAAAAGGTAAGGCTCACACCTAAGTGACCCGTCTGTGTCTCTAGCTTTGGATAACTTGCCTGATAGACTGGTGAGTTTGTAAAAAGTAGTCTGATGTTAGATGCTGGCAAGTATCCAACTGTATAACCAAACACTAGAGGCCTATCCTTTCCCAACTGCTACCAATCTTTGTGGTGCCTGAATGTCAATTTGCTTCTACAGGAAAAAACTAGTGAGACAGGGATGCAAGAAGATAGTGCGCTAATACATTTTCCTTAATCCAAAGCTTAGTTCAGGAAGGAACTGTTGATATATTTGTCACCTCAATTATTCACAATGAATTGGAAGCAAACCTTCCTTTCAAGCGTTTATTGACATTGTCATTTAGTCAGCTTCAAAAAGTGTTTTGTTGATATAAATTAGACCTTTGTTTACTCTATTTAAGATAGGGGCAAAAATAAAACCTATGATAAAAACAACTATCCAAACACTTTTCACTATCCTAGGAAATCAGCAATCAATTTTACCTAAGATTAGTCAGTTAAATGAGTCCATTTCAGATGGGAACATAGTAAGAAAATAAGAATTAAGGGCAGGAAATAGGTTATTAATTCTAGTTTGTTTTTCAGGGTCTTTTTAAATCTATATACAGCCTATGTTTGCATAATTTGTATTTCTAGAACATCTGTTCTCTCCATGAGAATTCTCTCTTTCTCAAATGAAGACAATACAGTTCCCCAAAACTGAGAGATTGTTTGGCATTTACCACTCTTCATCTCCTGGGGTTCCCAAGTGGCTCAGTAGTAAAGAATCTACCTGCCAAGGCAGGAGATGTGGGAGACCCCAGTTCAATCCCTGGGTCAGGAAGATCCTTTGGAGGAGGAAATGGCAACCCCTCCAGTATTCTTTCCTGGAAAATCTCAAGGACAGAGGAGACTGGAGGGCTACACACAGTCCATAGGGTTGCAAAGAATCAGACATGACTGAGCATAGAGCACAGCACTCTTCAGTGACTCCAATTACTGCATATTCTTTTTCTTTTTTTGCCACTCCGCTCAGCCTATGGTATCTTAGTGCCTCAACCAGGGATTGAACCCAGGCCCTTGGCAGTGAAAAAGCAGAGTCCTACTCACTGAATCATCAGGGATTCCCATATTGCATATTCTTACTCTGCCATCTTTCTTCTTCTGTAACAGACTCCTGCTGTAATAAAGAATTTTCTCATGTAATCTGAGTGAAATCAATGGTCAGTTGATAGAAAGGTTCTCAGACATCCATCTACTACTCTCCTGTCTTTATGACTGAGGCCTCAGAAAACAAACCCTCATCCTCAATAGAAGAACCATAAGAACTAAAGCTGGCAGGAAAGAAGTGCACTAGGAGTGCTTCTTTAGGAAAACTGGGGCCAAGTGATTAAGCAAGATCCAAGAATGTGGAACAGAGGGAATACGTTTTAACTCCTGAGGAACAAAATGCCCAGCATAGGTCCCAGTCCTTTCACCAAGCTCCAACTACAATACAACTCCAGACCATGCCTGAGAAACAAAAAGAAATTCATGACACCACTAAATGAGATTTGTGAACCAAGAATCAACCAGAAGAAAAAACAGAACATTTAACAGAAAATAGCTAATACTTTTTTTGGAGAAAAATTAGGATATGACATTTGAAATAATTAATGGTTCTTTTTAATGCATCCACTTCCCCAGAGCCTTCTGTACCTGGAAAGTTGAAGTACCTGGCATCACATAAACAAGGATCACCACAGAAAGAACAATATATGCCAGAGTATCCTTTCTGTAAAATCCCAGATCCAGAGTTACAGTGATGGGATAAGCCTTGTAACTTATATGCTGGACAGGAAACTATAGGCACAAAATAGGAATAAAGGTAAGTGTCTTTAAAAGGAAAAACACATATATTTTTTAAATGCTATAGCAGGCTGAACAATGGCTCCCAAAGAAATCTAGATCCTAATCCCTGGAGACTGTGAATGCTTCTTTTTATGGCAGAAGAAACCTTAGAGGTATGATTAAGATTCTTGTGATGCAGAGATTATCCTGAATTTTCTAAGTGGGCCCTAAATATAATCACAAGTGTTCTTATGGGAGTGGAGCAGAGAGAGATTTGATGACAAAAGAGAAGGAAATGTGATGATGGAAACAAGATACTAAAGTTAAGTTATTCAAGGAAGGAATCAAGTAAAGGAATGCAGGCAGCCTCCAGAAGCTAAAACGACTGGGAAGCTCGTTCTCCCACATAGCTTACTGAGGAAACCAGCCCCGCTGACACTGACTTTTGACTGATTTCAGACTTTATGCCTCTAGAATGGTAAGAGAACAAACTTGTGCTGTTTGAAGCCACCAGGTTTGTGGCAATTGATACAGCAGAAAGGACACACTAAGACATATATGTTCTGGATTTAGCTTAATGTTAGGTAGCCAGAGACATAGGAAAATAATAATAATAAGCAAAAAAAGCAGTATAAATTCCCTAGCATTTTAAAGAACAAAGGTAAACTGCTAAACTTAAAGTATCATTTGCCCAAAGTTCATTTTGACAAATGCTTTGATTTCTGAAGGCATGTTATACTGGCTATACCTCAGTAACATTCCACCACTTTGGTACATATTCTGTTGGTGCTGCAGGGGTTAGAAACTTGGGAACTACATTTCTCAGAACCTCTTGCCACTAAGATTCCAACTGAGATGCCATGAAAAAGAAGCACTTGTGTGTGACTTGGAAGGCAGAAAGGAAGCAGAATCTACTCTTCCTCACACAGAAGTTCAGACTTCTGCAGCAATGGCATCAATAACAGTTTGCTTCTTGGGCTTACGGTCTACTGTCAGGCTTCAGATGGAATGTAGGCAGCAGCTGTCTACAATTTTCTTATTTCTGGGAAGAGCCCCACTTCCTCTTGCTCTTCTTCTGGCCTTTTGTGCAACTTAAAAAAAATTTTATTGGACTATAGTTGATTTCTCTGATTAGTTGGATCATAGAAAAAGCAAGAGAATTCTAGAAAAACATCTACTTCTGCTTCATTTGACTACCCTAAAGCCTTTGACTGTGTGGATTACAACAAACTGTGGAAAATTCTGAAAGATATGGGAATACCAGATCACCTGACCTCCCTCCTCCAAAACCTGTATGCAGGTCAAGAAACAACAGTTAGAACCAGACACGGAATAATGGACTGGTTCCAAATTCGGAAAGGAGTGTATCAAGGCTGTATACTGTCACCCTGCTTATTTAACTTATATACAGAGTACATCATGCAAAATGCCAGGCTGGATGAAGCACAAACTGGAATCAAGATTGCAAGATCAGATAAGATCAGTCACTCAGTCATGTCCAACTCTTTGCGACCCCATGAATTGCAGCACATCAGGCCTCCCTGTCCATCACCAACTCCCGGAGTTCACTCAGACTCACATCCATCGAGTCAGTGATGCCATCCAGCCATCTCATCCTCTGTCGTCCCCTTCTCCTCTTGCCCCCAATCCCTCCCAGCATCAGAGTCTTTTCCAATGAGTCAACTCTTCTCATGAGGTGGCCAAAGTACTGGAGTTTCAGCTTTAGCATCAGTCCTTCCAAAGAACACCCAGGGCTGATCTCCTTCAGAATGGACCGGTTGGATCTCCTTGCAGTCCAAGGGACTCTCAAGAGTCTTCTCCAATTCCACAATTCAAAAGCATCAATTCTTTGGCACTCAGCCTTCTTCACAGTCCAACTCTCACATCCATACATGACCACTGGAAAAACCATAGCCTTGACTAGACGAACCTTTCTTTGGCAAAGTAATGTCTCTGCTTTAGAATATGTTATCTAGGTTGGTCATAACTTTCCTTCCAAGGAGTAAGCATCTTTTAATTTCATGGCTGCAGTCACCATCTGTAGTGATTTTGGAGCCCAGAAAAATAAAGTCTGACACTGTTTCCCCTGTTTCCCCATGCTATTCTTTGGAACTCTGCATTCAGATGTTTATATCTTTCCTTTTCTCCTTTGCTTTCCAGTTCTCTTCTTTTCACAGCTATTTGTAAGGCCTCCCCAGACAGCCATTTTGCTTTTTTGCATTTCTTTTCCATGGGGATGGTCTTGATCCCTGTCTCCTATACAATGTCACAAACCTCATTCCATAGTTCATCAGGCACTCTATCTCAGATCTAGGCCCTTAAATCTATTTCTCACTTCCATTGCATAATCATAAGGGATTTGATTTAGGTCATACCTGAATGGTCTAGTGGTTTTCCTACTTTCTTCAAATTCAGTCTGAATTGGCAATAAGGAATTCATGGTCTGAACCACAGTCAGCTCCTGGTCTTATTTTTGCTGACTGTATAGAGCTCCTCCATCTTTGGCTGCAAAGAATATAATCAATCTGATTTCGGTGTTGACCACCTGGTGATGTCCATGTATAGAGTCTTCTCTTGTCTAACTCAATGAAACTAAGCCATGCCCGTGGGGCAACCCAAGATGGGCGGGTCATGGTGGAGAGATCTGACAGAATGTGGTCCACTGGAGAAGGGAATGGCAAACCACTTCATTATTCTTGCCTTGAGAACCCTATGAACAGTATGAAAAGGCAAAATGATAGGATACTGAAAGAGAAACTCCACAGGTCAGTAGGTGCCCAATATGCTACTGGAGATCAGTGGAAAAATAACTCCAGAAAGAACGAAGGGATGAAGCCACAGCAAAAAGAATACCCAGCTGTGGATGTGACTGGTGATAGAAGCAAGGTCCGATGCGGTAAAGAGCAATATTGCATAGGAACCTGGAATGTCAGGTCCATGAATCAAGGCAAATTGGAAGTGGTCAAACAAGAGATGGCAAGAGTGAATGTCGACATTCTAGGACTCGGCGAACTGAAATGGACTGGAATGGGTGAATTTAACTCAGATGACCATTATATCTACTACTGCGGGCAGGACACCCTCAGAAGAAATTGAGTAGCCATCATGGTCAACAAAAGAGTCTGAAATGCAGTACTTGGAGGCAATCTCAAAAACGACTGAATGATTTCTTCGTTTCCAAGGCAAACCATTCAATATCACAGTAATCCAAGTCTATACCCCAACCAGTAACGCTGAAGAAGCTGAAGTTGAACGGTTCCATGAAGACCTACAAGACCTTTTAGAACTAACACCCAAAAAAGATGTCCTTTTCATTATAGGGAACTGGAATGCAAAAGTAGGAAGTCAAGAAACACCTGGAGTAACAGGCAAATTTGGCCTTGGAATACGAAATGAAGCAGGGCAAAGACTAATAGTGTTTTGCCAAGAAAATGCACTGGTCATAACAAAATTGCCAGGAGAAATATCAATAACCTCAGATATGCAGATGACACCACCCCATGCCAGAAAGGGAAGAGGAACTAAAGAGCCTCTTGATGAAAGTGAAAGAGGAGAGTGAAAATTTGGCTTAAAACTCAACACTCAAAAAACTAAGATCATGGCATCCAGTCCCATCACTTCATGGCAAATACATAGGGAAACAATGGAAAGAGTGAAAGACTTTAGTTTCTTGAGCTCCAAAATCACTGAAGATGGTAACTGCAGCCATGAAATTAAAAGACACTTGCTCCTTGGAAGAAAAGTTATGACCAACCTAGCCAGAATATTAAAAATCACAGACATTACTTTGCCAACAAATGTCCGTCTAGTCAAAGCTATGGTTTTTCCAGCAGTCATGTATGAATGTGAGAGTTGGACTAAAGAAAGCTGAGTGCCGAAGAATTGATGCTTTTGAACTGTGGTGTTGGAGAAGACCCTTGAGAGTCCCTTGGAGTGCAACGAGATCCAACCTGTCAATCCTAAAGGAAATCAGTGCTGAATATTCACTGGAAGGACTGATGCACACTGAGACTCCAATACTTTGGCCAGCCGATGCGAAGAACCTGGGAAAGATTGAAGGCGGGAAGAGAAAGGGATGACAGAGGATGAGATGGTTGGATGGTATCACTAACTCAATGGACATGAGTTTGGGTAAACTCTGGGAGTCGGTGATGGACAGAGAGGCCTGGCATGCTACAGTCCATGGGGTCACAGAGTTGGACACGACTAAGCAACTGAACTCAACTCAACTCATTTATTTATTCATTATTAAGATACAAAGTGTGCTTTAAATATTTCTTTGGGGGAGGAGACACCACACTTCTACCAAATTAAGGGAAATATACCCAGAAACCTTTTATTTTTTTAAGATCTATTACGCCATGAATGGGCTTCCCTTATGGCTCAGCTGGTAAAGAATCTGCCTGCAATGTGGGAGACCTGGGTTCGATCCCTGGGTTGGGAAGATTTCCTGGAGAAGGGAAAGACTACCCACTCCAGTATTCTAGCCTGGAGAATTTCATGGACTGTATGGTCTATAGGGTCACAAAGAGTTGGACATGACTGGGCGACTTTCACTTCACTTCATGCCATGAATTCATAGGAAATGTGTTTCAGCAGTGCAGGTCTGTTCCCTTAGCCTCTCCACTGGTTCTTACAAAGTGTGCTTCCTAGGGAATTCCCTGGTGGGCCAGCGGTTAGCACTCAGAACTTTCACTGCTGAGGACCCAGGTTCAATCCCTGGTCAGAGAACTAAGATCTCACAAGCTGCACAATGTCTGCTTCTCCAGGTGGAGCAGGCTGGTGCTTCAGTTGAACCCAAGTAACTTTATCTTTCATTTCTTCTTCTGATCATTTTCCTTCACATATTTCAGGAATTCATCTCACCTCTTAAAAGTGCTTAATATGCACAATATGTACATTAATTCTCTTAACAAGAATCTTGCCCTTAATTTGTTTGTTTAGAACAATTCTGGGGACATTGTTGATTCTTCTGGTTTTGCCATGATAACATCTGTGGGGGCATTTCTTTTTAAACAGTGCCCATCCCCTTGATAATATCACCTTTCTTATGGAGTAACATGTACATGGCCAAAGGATCAACACTACGCTTTCTGAAAAACCTAGAGTAGGTCCTCTCCTCTTTGCCCTCTGTGTTGGTTATTTCAGCAAATTACTAGATGGCAGTTCTGACCAAAAGGCTAGGTGTCTTTTATTTCTTTTTCTTGCTTAATTACCCTGCCTAGAACTTCCAATCCAATGCCAAACTGAAGTGGAAGAGCAGACATTCTTGTCCTGCTTACCTTAATGAGACATTAGTCAGCATTTTGTCATTACATATGAAGTTAGCTGTGAGCTCTTCATAGCTGTCCTTTATCTGGCTAAGGAAAAACTCACCTTTAATCCTATTTTTCTAAGAGTTTTTATCATTAAAGAGTACTGGATTTTGTCAAATGGTTTTTCCCCATCTAGTGAGATGGTTAGTGGGTTTTGTTCTTTATCTATACTATAATTCATTGATTTCAGATATTAAACCAACTTTGCATTCCTGAAATAACCCCTCTTGGGCATGTTGTATAATTGGTTTTTAATACTGCTGAATTCAATTTGCTAGTATTTTGCTGAGTATTTGGGTATCTATATTCACACATGGTATCAGTCTTTGTTTTCTCTTTTTTCCTGGGTCTTTGTCCAGTTTTAGCATCAGAATAATACCAGTTTCACAAAGTGAGTTGGTAAGTATACTGGTTTCCTATAGCTTCTATTAAAAATTACCAAACCACAGGTGGCTTAAAACAACAAAAATTTATTCTCTTAAACTTCTGGAGGCCCAAAGTCCAAATACAGCTTTACTGAGGTATAATCAAGATGTTGGCAGGGCTATGCTCAGTCTGGCAACTCTCAGGGAGAATCCATTCCCCACTTCCTTCAGCTTCAAGTGGTTACCAGCATTCTTTGACTTGCGGTTGCACCATCCGAACCTCTGCCTCTATTGTCACACTGAGTCTTCTTCTCTTTAAAATTTCCCTCCCTCTTCCTCTCTTTTAGGAAGACATTTATGACTATATCTAGGGATGACCTAAATAATCTAGAATAGTCCCTCCCTTGGTGTCAGGATTCCTAACTTAATCATATTTGTAAAGAATTTTCTATAAGGTAACATTTGTAGGTTCCAGGGATCAGGACATAATTATCTGAGGACAGGGGAAGGTGGGGACCTATTTAGCCTGCCTCAGAAAAGTGTTTCTCTACTTGTACACTTTAATTTGTAAGGGAGTGCTATTCATTCCTTCTAAACATTTGGTAGAATTCACCAGAGAAGCCATATGGGCCTGAACTTTTCTCTGTGAAAAGTTTTTAAATTAAATGTATAATCTATTTGTTACAACTGTTTTCCAACTTTATACTTCTTCTTGAGTCAGTTATGTATTTTTTGTCCTTTTAGGAATCTGTCCATTTCATCTAAGTTATCTAATTTGTTGGGATATAGTCATTTATGCATTCCCTTATAATCATTTCATTTCCTTAAGGTCAGTAATGACTTCTCTTTTATTTCTGGCTTCAGTAATTCAAGTCTAATTTTTTTTTCTTGGTCAGTCTAGCTAAAGGTTGTCAATTTTCTTGATATTTATTTTTTAAAAATTCAGTTTCATTGATTTCTCTATTATGCTTCTATTCTCTACCTCATTTATTTCTAAATCTCTCATCTTTATTATAATTTCCCTTTCCAGTGCTCTTTACTTCTTCATATGGATTCCAGTTAGATTCCAAGGTCCTTTATTTGACCTAAGTGATCCCCTTAGTATTTTTGGTATGAGAGGCCTGCCGGCATCAAATTCTCTCAGTATTTATTTCATCACTTTGTATATGTCACACCACTGCCTCCAGACCTCCTTGGTTTCTTCCAAGAAATAAGCTGTTATTCATATTGAACATCTCTTGTATGTGATGAGTTGCTTCTCTACTACTTTCAGAAATCTCTCTGTGTTTGACTTTCTACACTTTGATTAGGATGTGTCTAGATGTGGATCTTGAATTTACTCCACCTGGACCTTGTTGAGCTTCTTGGATATGGAGATTAATGACTTTTATCAGTCTGGGAGGTTTTTGGACATTATTTATTTCCTCAAACATTCTTTCAGCACCTTTTTACTTCTCCTTTCCTTCTGGTACTCCCATTATGCCTTTATTGATATACTTCAGGGCCTCCCCATATCTCTGAGGCTCTATTTTTTTTTCTGTTTGTCAGACTATAAAATCTCAGTTGACCTATTAATATTTCAAAATTCTCTGATTCTTTCTTTTGCCAAGTCTAATATTGAGTTCCTCAAGCGATCTTTTTATTCCAATTATTGTACTTTTCCACTCCACATATTCTATTTAATGTTTATAATCTCTCTTTATTGATATTCTCTATTTGACAAGGCGTTACTCCCATAGTTTTATTTAATTCTATAGACAAAGTTTCCTTTAGTGCTTTAAACATATGTATAACAACTGATTTAAGGGCTGTCTAGAAATTTATTCTAATAATATCTGAGTTTCCCCAGGGTCAGCTACTGTTGAAACCTTTGTTTTACCCCTGTGTGTGGACCATACTTTCCTTTTCTTTGCATGCTTTGAAATAATATATTATAGCAAAAGCTAAATATTTTAAATAATACAGCAAGACTAAAAATCAGATCTTCTCCCCAAGGTTTTTTGTTTTTGCTGTTTGTTTAATAGGTTTCCTGGACTAATTGTATGAAATCTGTCTTGTTTGTCATGTGTGGACACTGATTAGCTTTGGATCAACTAATAATTGGACAGAGATTTTCTTAAATGTCTAGAACCAGTAAGTATCCAACATTTGCTAAGGGGCCCTATGTCAGTTATGTCTTCAATGCCAGGCAGGTAGTTTACTATACACTACCTTAGTCTTCACTTCCTGCTAGTGCAGAACTTCAGGTCAACCAGAAGTGAGAGGTAAGAGCTTTCTGAGGTTATTTCTAGACATCATGCACACAGCTTTGCATGTGAATGGCCTTCTAGATTCCCAGGAATGTCAGAGCTTTTTAAAGATCCCTGGTGACACAGACGGTAAAGAATCTGCCTGCAATGCAGGAGACCTGGGATCAATCTCTAGAGCAAGAAGATCCCCTGGAGAAGGGAATGGCTACCCACTCCAGTATTCTTGCCTGGAGAATTCCATGGATAGAGGAGTCTGGTGGCCCATGGGGTCACAAAGAGTCAGACATGACTGAAAGACTTTCACTTTTCATCTTAATAAACATCTCATTACCCAGCTTTTCCTTTTAGGTCTTTGGCCAGCTTCCTGTGTGGCCCAGATATTATCACCATATCAGGCAACTGCAATCCTAAATAATTGTCATTGATTATTTTTGATAAATCCTTCAGGAGAAAAGGCTGTAAGCATTGAGACAGTCAGACCAAATAAGACAAGCTCTGCCAAGGAAGTTTCCAGGGAATTGACAGACAAGCCAAATGATGGCAATTATCTGGGAATGGGGTTTTTAAGAATCTTCAAACCTGTTCTGTCCCTCCCAGTAACTAGTGGGCTGTTGATTTTCTTGGCTATAATGATTTCAAGGTCAGTAAAAGGGGGATAGAATAGGGCAAACCAAATACCACAAAACTCACTGCTCTTACCAAGATTTAAACATTTTCCTTGAATAAAAGGTAGTCAAATAACAGAAAGCTTTTGATTAATTTATGGAGTTCTGGAAATGTTGATTTTGATAATTGTTGTCAATGGTCTCACCTTTTTTATAGAGAAGTGGATTTTCACGGGTTCCTACTCCACTAATGTGGAAGTGATCTCCTCAGATCAGATTAGATCAGTTGCTCAGTCATGTCTGACTCTTTGCGACCCCATGAATCGCAGCACGCCAGGCCTCCCTGTCCATCACCAACTCCCAGAGTTCACTGAGACTCATGTCAATAAAATCTGGCTCTAATTTTATAGATCCAATCAGATCAGATCAGATCAGTCGCTCAGTCGTGTCTGACTCTTTGTGACCCCATGAATCGCAGCACGCCAGGCCTCCCTGTCCATCACCAACTTCCAGAGTTCACCCAGACTCACGTCCATCAAGTCAGTGATGCCATCCAGCCATCTCATCCTCTGTCGTCCCCTTCTCCTCTTGCCCCCAATCCCTCCCAGCATCATAGTCTTTTCCAATAAGTCAACTTTTTGCATAAGGTGGTCGAAGTATTGGAGTTTCAGCTTTAGCATCATTCCTTCCAAAGAAATCCCAGGGCTGATCTCCTTCAGAATGGACTGGTTGGATCTCCTTGCAGTCCAAGGGACTCTCAAGAGTCTTCTCCAACACCACAGTTCAAAAGCATCAATTCTTCGGCACTCAGCCTTCTTCACAGTCACCTAGATCATGTTATAATAAAAGACCATCTCTCACTCCTTCCTGACCTTAAGCTACTTCACTAGGCCCTCTCCTATTCTCTTTGGCTTAGGAGATACCAAGCCCTGTCATCCCTTTGTGATCTTTGGGTTTTGATTTTATTAAAGCAGGTAGGGAAAAAGCAATTCAAACAACACTTTTCTCTCTCTCTCTCTCTCTCACTTATCAGCAGTGAAAAAGTAAACACAGAGAGGAAGAGGAAAAGGAAAAGCTTAATTCAAATAGCCTTTCCTTAGCTATAGCTTTGGGACTTACTTTTAATGAAAACTTGCCCAAAAGACAGTTTCATTTACATCGCTGATTTTCTCTCATCAGCCCCAAAGTATAATTGGATCAAACTTTGCCTCTATAATTCTATATAATATACCTGACATAAAAAGTAAGCATATGCAGGGTTAAACTGGAACATACCCAAGGACCTGATGAAATTGAGGTGGGGAGTTAGAGTAGAATCCAATGACATGAAAATTGAGTACTTTATATTTTGCACTAGTTCAAAAAAAAGCTACAACAGTAAGCCTAACAGTTTGATGTTGCCTACCTTTTATCACATCCATGTCAGCACTGCTTAATTTACTGCATAATTGTATAACATTATTTTTGTAAGGCTGTATTTTACATAGTATTCTCTTAAACTTGTAAAGTATAAAGCACTGTGTCTGTGTGTGTCAGCACCACCAAGAGCTAGAAAAGAGAGCCTGTTCTGACTTCATATTATTCACTAAGACTAATTTGCCATAAGATATAGACAAACAAAGGCAGGCTGAGTTCATTTCATATCACCTTTCAAGACAGAACAAAGAAACTGGTTTTTGTTATTCAGCTGAGGAAAAATAGTATGATCATCACTAGGGAATATGAATGAAGCAAAATGATGCTATCTTAGCATCATGAATTTTTACCTAGATGAATGCACGAATATAGCTTCCAAAAGAAAACAGGTATACCACTCATAGTTAAACCTAAATACATATTAAAAAATAAAGATATTTTGGCTATACAATGTAAAACATTTCTAATGACTGCTTATGATGATGATTCATGCAGCTTTAAAATGTCCATAGACTTCTGTCTACTAAATGCATGACTCATTTGTCTTATTATGTCTTTTGCTTACTCACAATTCTATTGCAGCTGATTCTTTTTTCAAATTTCAAATCATGAACTTGTATTGAACACTGTGAAGTGCATAATACTGTGCTAGACACTCCATGGAGGAAAATACAAGGTAGACCTTTTTCATCAAGGAAACTAAATTTCAGTGTGGAGATTAGATGGTAGCAATGGGGCAAGATTATTTATCCTATGTATTAACACTTAACAATGAAATCTTAGCATGTGGACCCAAGACATTTTTAACCAAAAAAAAAAAAAAACAACTCAAACCACTATTGGCATTTTCCTGTCCTGTCTCTAAGAGTGACCTTCTGACTATAAATTATATTCATCAGAAGTTAACCCTTTCGGAGGCTACAGCTCAGGAAACCTTTATTAAAATACATAGCACCTCATTTCTGAACATAATGCTCACTCAAGCATTCTCAGTTAATACTGGAAAAGCCACTGAAGAAGAGACCCCAGACCCAAGGAGGGCGTTACCATATACATTCCTGCATATGTGCTCAGTCATGTCTGACTTTTGCAACCCCAGGGACTGGCCTGCCAGGCTCCTCTGTCCATGAGATTTTCAGGCGGAGCAGATTGCCATTTCCTTCTCCAAGGGATCTTCCAGACCCAGGGAGTGAACCCAAGTCTCCTGCATTGAGTCACCTGGGAAGCCTGCCATGTATTAATACATTACCAAGTGTAAAACAGATACCTAGTGGGAAGTTGCTGTATATCTCAGGGATGTCACCCTGTTACTGTGTGACAACCTAGAAAGATGGGATGGGGGTGGGAGGGGAGGTTCAAGAGGGAGAGGATACACATACCCTTCTAGCTGATACACACTGTTGTAAGGAAGAAACCAACACAACATTGCAAAGCTTTTATCTTCCAATTAAAAAAAAAATTTTTTTAAACCAAAGGTGAAAAAATATCCTTTGTAAAATGTTACTTGAAGGATAAACTGTTACTTATAAAATGGACTTTTTTCTTAACATCTAGGAAAGCAGAGGAAGAAAATATTTATATACAGAGAGGTAAGATCTTTAGGACAGGCCATTATTTGAATAAAGTGCATTCATATGTGAAATACAAAGCATTATATTTGCTTATTGACGTACTAGGTGAAACAATGTATGAAACAGTGTATGAATCCTGGAAAAAATGAAGGTGGAAAAGGAATGAAAAGCATCAACAAAGATTTACAGTTGAAAGGACTTTATATAGAAGTATTTAGGAGGGTACAAAAGCAGAAAGAGTGAAGGGCATTACAAAACATCCCATTTCATCCCATCTGCAGCCTCCTTTCTTCTTTGGCTTTGCTCAGGAGTAAATAGAAGCCAGACTTTCTAATCTAATCACATGCTTGGTTAAAGTCCCAATTCTTTGGAGTCACCTACTCAAATTTTAATATACACACAAATCACCTGGATATTATGTGAAAATGCATATCTTGACTCAATAGCACTGGGTTAGGGCCCCCAGGTTCTGTTGATATGCAGACGCTCACTTCAAGTAGGCAGGTGTAGGAGATTTCCTCAGTAAAGGAAGTTTTAATTATCAGCCTAGTTACTGTTGAGAATTTCCCTATTTCCCAATATCAAAATAAGAATAGCACTACATCACAAAATCATGATTTTTACCTCAATCAAAAGATGATAAAAAATATGATTTTAAAAGATGATAAAATAAATCATGTGGTATTACAGATTCATTGGTTTATTCATTCCACAAATAATTATTGAGCACCTTACTCTGTGCAACACACAGTTCTATACTCTAAGGATAAATCTAAACCAAATCAAAGTCCTATCCTCAGAATGATACTTACACTTTAGTGGGAGGAACAGGTTAAAAGCAAATAAATATACAACACAAAGCTAGATAGGGAAAATAAAATCAAGGAAAAGGAGTGGTGATAGAAGGGTAGGTGGCTTTACTTTGCCAAGAAACACCTCTTCAGTTTTTCACCCTATGAGTCTAATCAAACTTTCCTTTCTCTTTTAGAAGTACCAGTCAAACCATATCACTCTTTCCCAAATCACTGCTACTAACCTTACAATGGGCTTCCCTGGTGGCTCAGATGGCAAAGAATCTGCCTGCAATGCGGGAGACCTGGATTCGATCCCTGGGTTGGGAAGATCTCCTGGAGGAAGGCACAGCAACCCACTCCAATATTCTTGCCTGGAGAATCCCCATGGACAGAGGAGCCTGGTAGGCTATAGTCCATGAAATCACAAAGAGTCAGACAGAACTGGGCGACTAAGCACAGAACACAAACCTTCAGTTCAGTTCACAGGCTCAGTCATGTCCAACTATTTGCAACCCCATGGATCGCAGCACGCCAGGCTTCCCTGTCCATCACCATCTCCCGGAGTTTACTCAAACTCCTGTCCATCGAGTTGGTGATGCCATCTAACCATCTCATCCTCTGTCGTCCCCTTCTCTCTCACCTTCAATCTTTCCCAGCATTAGGGTCTTATCCAATGACTTAGTTCTTCACATCAGGTGGCCAAAGTATTGGAGTTTCAGCTTCAGCATCAATCCTTCCAATGAATATTCAGCACTGATTTCCTTTAGGATGGACTGGTTGGATCTCCTTGCAGTCCAAGGGACTCTCAAGAGTCTTCTCCAACTCCACAGTTCAAAAGCATCAATTTTTTTGTGCTCACCTTTCTTTATAATCCAACTCTCACATCCATACATGACTGCTAGAAAAACTAGCTTTGACTAGATGGACCTTTGTTGGCAAAGTGATGTCTCTGATTTTTAATATGCTATCTAGGTTGGTCATAGCTTTTCTTCCAAGGGGCAAGCTTCTTTTAATTTCATGGCTGCAGTCACCATCTAAAGTGATTTTGGAGCCCCCCAAAATAAAGTCAGCCTCTGTTTCCCCATCTATTTGCCAAGAAGTGATGGGACCGAATGCCATGATCTTAAGTTTTCTGAATGTTGAGTTTTAAGCCAAATTTTTCACTCTCCTCTTTCACTTTCATCAAGAGGCTCTTTACTTCTTCATTTTCTGCCATAAGAGTTGTGTCATCGGCATATCTGAAGTTATTGATATTTCTCCCAACAATCTTGATTCCAGTTTGTGCTACATCCAGCCCAGCATTTCGCATGATGTACTCTGCATATAAGTTAAACAAGCAGGGTGACAATATAAAGCCTTGACATCCTCCTTTCCCAATGTAGAACCAGTCCATTGTTCCATGTCTGGTTCTAACTGTTGCTTCTTGACCTGCATACAGATTTCTCAAGAGGCAAGTCAGGTGGTCTGGTATTGCCATCACTTGAAGAATTTTCCACAGTTTGTTGTGATCCATACAGTCAAAGGCTTTAGTGTAGTCAATAAAGCAGATGTTTTTCTGGAACTCTCTTATTTTTTCCATGATCCAACAGATGTTGGCAATTTGATCTCTGGTTCTTCTGCCTTTTCTAAATCCAGCTTGATTATATGGAAGTTCACAGTTCATGTACTGCTGAAGCCTGGCTTGGAGAATTTTGAGCATTACTTTGCTAGCGTGTGAGATGAGTGCAATTGTGTGGTAGTTTGAGCATTCTTTGGCATTGCCTTTCTTTGGGATAGGAATGAAAACTAACCTTTTCCAGTCCTGTGGCCACTGCTGAGTTTTCCAAATTTGCTGACATATTGAGTGCAACACTTTCACACCATCATCTTTTAGGATTTGAAATAGCTCAACTGGAATTCCATCATCTCCACTAGCTTTGTTCATAGTGATGCTTCCTAAGGCCCACTTGACTTCATATTCCAGGATGTCTGGCTCTAGGTGAGTGATCACACCATCGTGATTGTCTGGGTCATGAAGATTTTTTTTGTATAGTTCTTCTGTGTATTATTGCCACCTCTTAATATCTTCTGCTTCTGTTAAGTCCATACCATGTCTGTCTTTTATTGTGCCCATCTTTGCATGAAACGCTCCCTTGGTATCTCTAATTTTCTTGAAGAGAAAGACATCCCACAATATACTTTAATTCATGCTTTCTTGATATGAAAACAATATATAGAAAAATAATTCAATAACTTTCCCTGGGAGTGTTGCCCTGGGAAAAATACCAGAATCTGAGAGCTGTAAAGCTTATATCTCTATTTGTCAGAGCTAATCAAAAACTGCAAAAACGTCCATACTCTTTCCTTGCTATCTCTTAACATAGATGAGAATCCAAAATGTGACATATATCTGCAACCAAAGAACAAATAATCCTAAGGGCAAGAAGCCTTTTGTTTTATTTGCATCTGTCTAATTTGACTTATGCAGAATTGCGCACCCTCCCACAACATTTTAATAAGTATTTACACATTACCATTCCCCAAAGACTTACCTGATAAAATTCTTCCTTGGAACTAATTATATACTTCAAGATAATCTTACTCTCCATGGATACACTCTGAGACAGAAACTGCAAATCTCGATGCTTAAATGAGCTCAGAGCTCCTCCTTGTGGATTCTATCTGTGAATGCTCCTCCTTCCTAAATATTGATCAATCTCTGTGCATGTGTGCTAAGTTGCTTTGGTCATGCCCAGCTCTTTGCGACCCAATGGACCATAGCCTGCCAGGCTCCTTTGTCCATGGGATTCTCCAGGCAAGAATACTGGAGTGGGTTGCCATGCCCTCCTCCAGGGGATTTTCCTGACCCAGGGATGGAACCCACATCTTACATACAGGTGGATTCTTTACCACTGGTGTCACCTGGGAAGCCTCTCTGAACCCCACAGTATCCCCTCAATTAGCATATGTGAAAAGGTTATTAGTTAAACATACATCAAGACAGTGAACCAACAACTAGATATAATCCATTTAGTGGTATAATTTATAATACTTTAAACAGACATTTCAATTTTACACATATATGTTCCCGCGTTGGACACTCTCTTTACAAAGGTATGCCTTAGATTATTTTTCCTAGGGCTTCCTAGGTTGCTTTAGTGGTAAAGAACCTGCCTACCAATGCAGGAAATGACATGTGGGTCCAATCTCTGGGTCAGGAAAATCCCCTGGAGGAAGGTATGGCAACTCACTCCAGTAGTCTTGCCTGGAGAACCCCATGGACAGAGGAACCTGGAGGGCTATAGTCCATGGGGTCACATAGAGTTGGACACGACGGAAGTGACTGAGCACACCAGACAATGAATATGCCACATACCCTTTCCCAAGGAGGGATACAATGTTATGCTATCCTTTCAATTCTTAGAGGATTTACTAGCTTGATCTTATATGTTACACTCTGAACCAGTCAAGCCTCACCAATTGCGTGCAAAGCTGCCTCTATGTGTGTATGACCAGTACAGTAGCACAGAGACTCACACTCAGAAGGGTCCCCTGGTTGCAGCTAAGGCACTGCAATCTTTGCCTTAAAATTCTTAATAATTTCATCTTTGAATTTGTGTTTTGTAAGTGAAGTCCAATAGGACAATGGAGCATGTGCCAGGAGGCGCTGGAGACTTGGCTCACGTGTAATCCTGACTCCTGTTGCCTCCCTGGGATGTGTTCTCAGCTGCCCAACTCCTGACTTCAGTGGTGGTCTGCACCCTCCCACACAACCTTCCAGTGGGCTGGGGTATGGGTGTGGCAGGCTTTAGGGTGATGTGTAAAAGAAAGTACATACCCCCTGTCTCAGGGAGGAATATGGTGTTGGCCATCCCCTTTTTGGACTGGCAGCACCACAGTAAGCTTATTAGCAGGAGACAAGGAGAGTAAGCTTCTCACTTACTCCTTATCCAGTGATCCAGCACACCCTAGTGTGGCAGCTGCAATCACTTGGGGATCACCTATCCACTGCTGGTTAAGGTAGCAATCCCATGGGAATGGGAGACTGACTTTCCATGGAGGTCTCAGTTCAGTTCAGTTCAGTTCAGTCACTTGGTCGTGTCTGACTCTGCGACCCCATGAACCGCAGCACACCAGGCCTCCCTGTCCATCACTAACTCCCGGAGTTTACCCAAACTCATGTCCATTGAGTCGGTGATGCCATCCAACCATCTCATCCTCTGTCGTCCCCTTCTTCTCCTGCCCCCAATCCCTCCCAGCATCAGAGTCTTTTCAAATGAGTCAGCTCTTCACATCAGGTGGCCAGAATATTGTATTATATTTTATCACAAAAACTTTCAATTCTATTCCTAGTAGAAATTTTCTACCTGTTTCTTAAATGTTTCTTAATTTATTGAGGTTACCAGGATATGTGTGTTAATTGAAAAGTTAATAATTGGTCTGGTCCTTCAAACCCTGAATTGCTGAGGAGAAGTGAGTACTAAGAAACTAGGTTCCTGCCTATTTAGTTCAATTCTCAATTCTGTTCATGACACAGTTGAGAATCTACTGCTCTTCATTTTAAAAGTTTCATTTTCTGACAAATTTTTAAATCCCGAGTATTTTCTCACTTGAAACAGTTACCTTCTTAGTTCCTATAGATAAATGGAAAGGTAATCACTGATTCTAATTCTATCCAAGGTCATCCACCCTCTAGGTTATTCATTCTCTTAAACTGTACAGTCTAAAGGATGCTATGTTTTTAAGGAAGAAAAACAATGTGAAGCTTTTCCAGAATGTCCTATCTCAAGGCACAATTTAGAGTAGAATTTCTGAACATTTTTGTATTATAGACCCCTTTGGCGGCCTGGTGTAAAACTTACAAACCCTTTGTCAGATAATATTTCTAAATACATAAGGTAAAACATATAGGATTATAAAGAAAATAATTATACTAAAATATGGTAATAAAAATATTTCCAAACTATTATAGTTTATTAACATCTTAAGATCCATCAATCTAATGATCACCATACCTTTAGTGATGAACAAGAAAAAAATTTCAAGATACTAAAACTGTAATGTGATATGAAGATAACTGTTATTTCTTTTGATGTATAAAGCACAGTTTCTGACAATACTTCCATAATTTGTTATTTACACTTGTAATTAGAGAAAATGCTGACTTTTAGTTAACTGTAATTTTTCCACTCAAAATTCCTAGACCTCTATTTTCTATCCATGAACACTCAATTGGTCCATGGACCAGGTAAAGAACCTCCAAATTAGAAGAATCTAACAGCTTAAATTAAAAAAAAAAAAAAAAAGGAATATTATGTTACTTGCTGTATTTTAAGTCACTGAAAGTACATATGGGCTTCCCTGCTGGCTCCGTGGTAAAGAATCTGCCTGCCAATGCAGGAGACGTGCGGTTGATCCCTGGGTTGGGAAGATCCCCTGGAGAAGGAAATGGCAACCCACTCCAGTTTTCTTGCATGGGAAATCCCATGGACAGAGGAGCCTGGGGGTTTACAGTCTATTAGGTCACAGAGTCGAACATGACTTAGTGACTGTACAACAACAACAAAAGTACATATCCCATATTTAAATAATTGTAATGACTTTATTCAGGTATGATCTGAATGACTATCCAGGTATGACCCAAATCAAATTCCTTACAATTATACAGTGGAAGTGACAAGTAGATTCAAGGGATTAGATTTGATAGACAGATGGCCTGAAGAACTATGGATGAAGGTTCATGACACTGTACAGGAGGCAGTGATCAAAACAATCCCCAAGAAAAAGAAATGCAAAAAGGCAAAATGGTTGTCTGAGGAAGCCTTACAAATAGCTATGAAAAGAGAAGCAAAAGGCAAAGGAGAAAAGGAAAGATATACCCATTTGAATGCAGATTTCCAAAGAATAGCAAGGAGAGATAAAAAAAAGTCTTCCTCAGTGATCAATGCAAAGAAATAGAGGAAAACAATAGACTGGGAAAGACTAGAGATCTCTTCAAGAGAATTAGACACACCAAGGGGAAATTTTCATGCAAAGATGGGCACAATAAAAAACAGAAATGATATAAACCTAACAGAAGTAGAAGGTATTAAGAAGAGGTGGCAACAATACACAGAACTATACAAAAAAGATCTTCACAACCCAGATAATCACGATGGTGTGATCACTCACCTAAAGCCAGACATCCTGGAATGGGAAGTCAAGTAGGCCTTAGGAAGCATCACTATGAACAAAGCTAGTGGAGGTGATGGAATTCCAGTTGAGCTATTTCAAATCCTAAAAGATGACGCTGTGAAAGTGTTGCACTCAATATGTCAGTAAATTTGGAAAACCCAGCAGTGGCCACAGGACTGGAAAAGGTCAGTTTTCATTCCAATCCCAAAGAAAGGTAATGCCAAAGAATGTTCAAACTACCACACAATTGCACTCATCTCACACGCTAGCAAAGTAATGCTCAAAATTCTCCAAGCCAGGCTTCAACAGTACACGAACTGTGAACTTCCAGATGTTCAAGCTGGATTTAGGAAAGGCAGAGGAACCAGAGATCAAATTGCCAACAGCTGTTGGATCATCAAAAAAGCAAGAGAGTTCCAGAAAAACATCTACTTCTGCTTTATTGACTATGTCAAAGCCTTTGACTGTATGGATCACAACAAACTGGAAAATTCTTAAAGAGATGGGAATACCAGACCACCTGACCTTCCTCCTGAGAAATCTGTATGCAGGTCAAGAAGCAACAGTTAGAATTGAAGATGGAACAACAGACTGGTTCCAAATTGGGAGAGGAGTATGTCAAGGCTGTATATTGTCACCTGCTTATTTAACTTATATGCAGAGTAGATCAAGAGAAATGCTGGGCTAGAGGAAGCACAGCTGGAATCAAGACTGCTGGGAGAAATATCAATAACCTCAGATATGAAGATGATACCACCTTTATGGCAGAAAGTGAAGAAGAAGTAAAGAGACTCTTGATGAAAGTGAAAGAGGAGAGTGAAAAAGTTGGCTTAAAGCTCAACATTCAGAAAACTAAGATCATGGCATCTGGTCCCATCACTTCATGGGAAATAGATGGGGAAACAGTGGAAACAGTATCAGACTTTAGTTTTTTAGGCTCCAAAATCACTTTAGATGGTGACTGCAGCCATGAAATTAAAAGATGCTTGCCGCTTGGAAGAAAAGCTATGACCAACCTAGACAGCATATTAAAAAGCAGAGACATTACTTTGCCAACAAAGGTCCATCTAGTCAAAGCTATGGTTTTTCCAGTAGTCATGTATGGATGTGAGAGTTGGGCTATAAAGAAAGCTGAGTGCCAAAGAATTGATGCTTTTGTGTGTTTTTTTGTTTTTGTTTTTGTTTTTTTTGGCTTAAGAAAAAAGAAACAAGGCAAACCTGCAGATCTCCCTGGTCACTCCTAGCTTCTCCTCTCTCTTTCTCAGCTGCTTTCTATTTTTTTTTTTAATTTTTTATTCCTTTATTTCTCATGTGTTCCCCATCCTGAACCCTCCTCCCTCCTCCCTCCCCATACCATCCCTCTGGGTCATCCCAGTGCACCAGCCCCAAGCATCCAGCATCGTGCATTGAACCTGGACTGGCATCTCGTTTCATACATGACATTTCACGTGTTTCAATGCCATTCTCCCAAATCTTCCCACCCTCTCCCTCTCCCACAGAGTCCATAAGCCTGTTCTATACATCAGTGTCTCTTTTGCTGTCTCGTATACAGGGTTATCGTTACCATCTTTCTAAATTCCATATATATGTGTTAGTATACTGTATTGGTGTTTTTCCTTCTGGCTTACTTCACTCTGTATAATAGGCTCCAGTTTCATCCACCTCATTAGAACTGATTCAAATGTATTCTTTTTAATGGCTGAGTAATACTCCATTGTGTATATGTACCACAGCTTTCTTATCCATTCATCTGCAGATGGACATCTAGGTTGCTTCCATGTCCTGGCTATTATAAACAGTGCTGCGATGAACATAAATCAATAAAATTAGAAACGAAAATGGAGAGATCACAACAGACAACACAGAAATACAAAGGATCATAAGAGACTATTATCAACAATTATACGCCAATAAAATGGACAACGAGGAAGAAATGGACAAATTCTTAGAAAAGTACAACTTTCCAAAACTCGACCAGGAAGAAATAGAAAACCTTAACAGACCCATCACAAGCACGGAAATTGAAACTGTAATCAAAAATCTTCCAGCAAACAAAAGCCCAGGTCCAGACGGCTTCACAGCTGAATTCTACCAAAAATTTAGAGAAGAGCTAACACCTATCCTGCTCAAACTCTTCCAGAAAATTGCAGAGGAAGGTAAACTTCCAAAATCATTCTATGAGGCCACCATCACCCTAATTCCAAAACCTGACAAAGATCCCACAAAAAAAGAAAACTACAGGCCAATATCACTGATGAATATAGATGCAAAAATCCTAAACAAAATTCTAGCAATCAGAATTCAACAACACATTAAAAAGATCATACACCATGACCAAGTGGGCTTTATCCCAGGGATGCAAGGATTCTTCAATATCCGCAAATCAATCAATGTAATACACCATATTAACAAATTGAAAAACAAAAACCATATGATTATCTCAATAGATGCAGAGAAAGCCTTTGACAAAATTCAACACCCATTTATGATAAAAACTCTCCAGAAAGCAGGAATAGAAGGAACATACCTCAACATAATAAAAGCTATATATGACAAACCCACAGCAAACATTATCCTCAATGGTGAAAAATTGAAAGCATTTCCTCTAAAGGCAGGAACAAGACAAGGGTGCCCACTTTCACCATTACTATTCAACATAGTTTTGGAAGTTTTGGGCACAGCAATCAGAGCAGAAAAAGAAATAAAAGGAATCCAAATTGGAAAAGAAGAAGTAAAACTCTCACTATTTGCAGATGACATGATCCTCTACATAGAATTGATGCTTTTGAACTGTGGAGTTGGAGAAGACTCTTGAGAGTCACTTGGACTGCAAGGAGATCCAAACAGTCCATCCTAAAGAAAATCAGTCTTGAATATTCATTGGAAGGACTGATGCTGAAGCTGAAACTCCAATACTTTGGCCACCTGCTGCGAAGAGTTGACTCACTGGAAAAGACCCTGATGCTGGGAAAGATTGAGGGCAGGAGGAGAAGGGGACGACAGAAGATGAGATGGTTGGATGGCATCACTAACTCAATGGACATGAGCTTGAGTAAACTCCGGGAGTTGGTGATGGACAGGGAAGCTTGGCATGCTGTAGTCCATGGGGTTGCAGAGTCAGACACAAATGAGCAACTGAACTGAACTGAATGACTTTATTGCCAATATATTTAATTGCCAACTTTAATACAAATATAGAATTATCTTTTCCGTTCAAAGCTTTGAATTCTCCACATGTAAGTCATACTTTCATGATTTGGATAGTCAGTGTGCTATAATGATACTATAAACTCTATATGAATCAGGTTCATCTTGGATTACTTCCAAGGATACTTAGGTATCAAAACGGCTTGCTTTCAAATGGCCCAACTCCAAGGTAGATTCCAGAGCATGAACTCCAGGAAATATTACAAGGAGGCTTCCAGGTAGCTACTCCATTGCACAGTATGTAAGGTTTCTAATTGCATAATGTGTAAGGTTTAGACATTCCCCAATTAGTGGTGGATTTCCTGGCAAAACTTTGTAAACAACTAAGAGTCAATAAATTGTCATGTACAAATCAAGAAATTTTAAATACATACCAAATGCAATTTCCTTCTCATAAGAATCAAAATATTCTTCTGAAAGGAGTTCAGTTTTCAAATACAAAATACAGGATGTTGTGGTTCACAAATTTCCATGCATACACACTGCCAAAAGACTACTAAACTGATTACCTTACTCATTTACTTGCAAGGATTTACCATAAATCTTAATCGTGACAATTTACTTCCTCACTCTAGACCAAGATACACTATTAATCAAGTTGGTACAGTTTGAGTTGAAAAACAAAATATTTCAATGAAGAAAATTTCAATGTACTGTTCCAAGTATGATCACTTATGTAACACTACCATCTAGTGGTTCTCTTCTACAACACAGGAAACTAACAAATTCTGTGCTTTGATTCAGGGAAAGTTTCTTTTTAAAAAGGTATTGTTGTATGTATATTTGGTAGACTTCTTACATCCTCAACAAAAGAACCTAAGCAGACATTAATAATAAAAGTTCTATTTATTAGACCTGGGACAGCTAGTCAGTACTGGTCATTTACTCTTGCTGTTGTTCACTCTCTCAGTCAAGTCTGACTCTTTGAGAGCCTATGGACTGCAGCACACCAGGTTTCCCCGTCCTTCACTATCTCCCGGAGTTTCCCCAAGTTCACTGGTGATGCTATCCAACCATCTCATCCTCTGCTGCCCTCTTCTCCTTTTACCTTCAGTCTTTCCTAGAATCAGGGTGTTTTCCAGTGAGTCAGCTGTTCACATCAGATGGCTAAAGTACTGGACCTTCAGCTTCAGCATCAATTCTTCCAATGAGTACTCAGGGTTGATTTCCTTTAGCAATGACTAGCTTGACCTCCTTGCTGTCTAAGGGACTCTCAAGAATCTTCTCCAGTACCACAGTTCAAAAGCATCAATTCTTCAGCACTCAGCCTTCTTTTTGGTCCAACTCTCACATCTGTACATAACTACTGGAAAGACCACAGCTTTGACTATATGGACCTTTGTTGGCAAAGTGATGTCTTTGTTTGTAATATGCTGCCCAGGTTTGTCATAGCTTTCCTTCCAAGAAGCAAGTGTCTTCTAATTTCATGACTACAGTCACCATCCACAGTGATTTTAAAGCCCAAGAAGAGAAAATCTGTCACTGCTTCCACTTTTCCCCTTCTGTTTGCCATGAAGTGATGGGACTGGAAGCCATGATCTTAGTTTTCTGAATGTTGGTTTTAAGCCAGCTTTTTCACTCTCCTCTTTCATCTTCAAGAGGCTCTTTAGTTTGCTTTCTTCCATTAGAGTGGTATCATCCACATATCTGAGGTTGTTGACATTTCTCCCAGGAATCTTGATTCCAGTTTGCAACATATCCAGCCCTGCATTTTATTTACTCTAGGTTATAATTATTTGATATGACATCAGTTATAATAATTTTAAACATTTTAGCAAATAACTCATATCTCTTTCTTCAAAAATATTCACCACAGAATACAGAATAAAAATGACTCTGGTATAGGTACTACACTGAATCCATTCTAATTTGTCATTCATTTTAAAGCGAATCATTTACAAGTATATTAATAGAAAATTAATTTCTTGTGAGACACTTCACAGCTAATTGTGATATCTCTGTCAACACTGCAGTGAAGAACCACTTGTATCGTTGCATGAAAGAGTGGGGCCAGAGAAGACGGTCATGTCCCAGATCTCAGGCAAGTTCTTGGGACAGCCTCTGAATATGGGTTCTTGGCTTCACGTAGGAAAGAATTCAAGAGTGAGCCACAGTAAAGTGAAAGGAAGTTTATTTGGGGAGATTCACCCTCCATAGACAATGTGTGCCATCTTACAAGGCAGAGGTACGGAAATATCAGTTTTTATACAGGTGGGTAATTTTATAGGTTAATGAGTGGGAGGATTACTTCAACTATTTTGGGAAAGGGGTAGGGATTTCCAGGAATTGGGCCACCACTTTTTGGCCTCTTAGGGAACAGCCTCAAAACAGTCTTGGCGCCTGGGGGCGTGTCATTTAGCTTGCTGATATAATACAATGATGTAATACTGAGGCTAAAGGTCTAGTGGAAGTCAACTGTCTTCTATTTTGGAGTATGTTGGTTCTGATCAGTTTATGCAACGTCCTCACTGGCTGTCTTTCTTTCAAAGGTTGTACCCTGCCCCCTTCCCGTCTCAGTGTGGCATACAGTAGATACTGTAGATACTGTATCTACTGTGGCATACAGTAGATACTCTGATGAAAGTTATCATTTTACTTAATGTGAATCTTCAAGAATATGAGAGAGGGTGAGAGGGATGGAAGGAGTAAACAAATGACTCTGTAATCTAGTCAAATGGCTCAACATCTCCAGGAACTAGGAACCTGCTAATTTCTGAAGCAGGGCCCATTATAATTTTTTTTTATATTTTACTTACAATATTGTTAGTTTCAGGTGTACAACAAAGTGATTTGGATTGGGTTTTTTTCATTATAGGTTATTACAAGATATTAGATACAATTTCCTGTGTGTTTGTGTTGCTCAGTCATGTCTGACTCTTTGGACCCCATGGGACATAGCTCAGCAGGCTCCTCTGTCCATGGAATTCTCCAGGCAAGAAAACCAGAGTGGGTTGTCATTTCCTTCTCCAGGGAATCTTCCCAACCCCGAGATCAAACCCAGGTCTCCCACACTGCAGGCAGATTCTTTACCATCTTAGTCACCAGGAACTTATAATTTCCTGTACCATACAGTAAATCCCTGTTACTTATCTATTTTATGTACAGTAGTTAGTATCTGTTAATCCCACACTCCTAATCTGTCCCTCTCTCCCTTTCTGTCTCTACTTTGGTAACCATAAATTTTTTTTTCTATATCTGTGAGTCTATTTCTAAGAAACTTATTTCTTAAGTTGAACCAAATTTAATTTTTCCTTGAAGCTTCTTCCCACCCAATGGTGCATATTCTACTCTCTGCAGCTATACAGGACTGCTTCATTCCTGATTACATATCACAATCCTAAAAATATTTGAAGAGTTAGCACATTTTTCTCTTTAAACTAAAAACTGCCAGTTCTTTCAACTATATCTCCCATAGTATAATTTTTCAGTCTTCACACTATCTGGCTACTCTCCTCTTGCATTTATTTCCTTTCTTTGATGCCTCTTCTATACCTAGCATTCCCACTGAGCATGTTGGACTCTGTAGCCTTGACTACATTAACCTAAATAAAGAGGTAAACTGAGGCAAAATCTAATTACCAGAACTTCAGTTTATTCCAGAATAGCAGAGGAAATGCAAATCAGGAAATGTATGCTGTAGCAAGCTACAGGCAATCCCATTGAGGGTTTGGGATAGGTTGCATTTATGAGCATGGAGTGCAAAGAGGGAAAAGTCCAGAGGCCAAGGAGTAAATTCATTGATTTGTGGATGGAAAGAGATTCTTAGCAGATGTTGACTGGTTAAAACGTAAGTCTTGGGTCTTTGGGAAATCAGGTATTTATATGAAATCAGTCTCTCAGTTCTTAAAATTCCATCCTTCTGCAGGTACATGCATGAGATTATCCATTATATATCCTTCAATTCCATTTTAGATTGGGATCCTTTCACAACTACTCAATGAAAGTGGCCTTGTTTTTCTATAGGCCAAACAATTCAAGTCACTCTGTCTAATGTTATTTTCTGCTCTTTGGTCCTCTATATTGCTGCTATCACCCTAAAGTACTGATTTTCAATTTGTGTTCCTGGAAACCCTAGGGTTAGCAGAAGTATCTCAGGGCAGTTCAGTCGGAGCCAACAGCCAAGAGTGAAAAGTTCCCATATCCTCACCTTAGCTAGAGCAACTACACTTTACATTCAGCTTCTGTATGAAATTTCATTTGAAAATATGGTTTGAGGGGGGATGACTTTTAAAGTTTGAATAGTATCACCCTAGAACAGAGGAATTTAGACAAGGATGTCCACAAAATAAAAGAAATTCTGGGGGCCAAAGATCTATTCAGACAAGAACACCTTGCCCTTTGAGCTGAGCTTCTAAGCAACGTATCAACCTGAGATCAATATAACAATTGCATTCAGAGGGTGTTTCTTCTGTTGTTTTGTTTTCCCCCAGTTTAAATTGGTATATGCAAATTGCACTTCCTCAGATTCAGAATATGTGATGTTGTATTTTCATTCCTGAAGGTCAAAAGCCAGTTTCCTCTGGTCAAGAACACTTATAACTAGTGTGTGTGTGTGGGTGTGTGGGGGTGTGTGGGTATGGCTCTGTGTGCGTGTGTGTGTGTGCTCAGTTGTGTCCGCATCTTTGCCACCCCATGGACTGTAACCCACCAGGCTCTGTCCATGCAATTTTCCTGGCAAGAATACTGGAGTGGATTGCCATTTCCTACTCCAGAGGATCTTTTCTACCCAAGGATGGAACCCACGTCTCTTGCCTCTCCTGCATTGGCAGGCGTATTTTTTATGACTAGTGACACCTGGAAAGCCATCATCATTCTTCTGCCTCCCTTAATTGCTTTTCTCCCATGCATATCTTATTGAAACAACATGGTCCTCAGTTATCTAAGTTGTAAAGTGGGAGGAGTCATTTACAGCTGTTACTCTTTCCCACCAGCCCTCATATCAGTCAATGAATCAAACCAGAAAAAAAAAGAAAGAAAGAAAAATTCTTGATTTACTCTTTAAATGGCATTTGTTTTCTTGAACAATATGGGCACAATGTCATTTCATATCCTTTAGGTCGGAATTCTGTTGGCTGAGATAGCATTACAGAATCCTGGTTTTAAGAGTTATTAACAAAACATGCATTATATAACTATGCAATTGAATATGTAAATCAAATAAAGATACATATGTTTTATATCTTTTTTAGAATCACAGAACTATCAGATGCTTTACTTAAGACAGCACATGATTCTCTCCATTTCTCCTGCATCTGATATAAAGATGAGCATTCTTTATAATCAGTACCACTGGCAGAAATCTAACAAGGAAGCAGAGGAGAAGTGTATTTAGAGTTTATTTATTAAAATATAATAAGAACAAGAGCTATACATAGACCAGCTGCATATAGCAGACTATGGATCACCAGCCAAACAAAATTAAAACAATATTACAAATCTCCCATCTCTCAAAAAACATGCATAACTCAAAGCAAAACTTTGTCAATTCCTTTTCTTCTTCTTGCAAATTCTTTCATCTTCCCACTCTAACAAACTGTCTCTCCAACCAACTACCTTGGTATGGCAGGCACACATACACCTTCATTCTCTTACTCTCATCCAGTTCTTCTGAGCCTCTCTTCCTAAGATTTTTTTCCTTTTCCTCTATCTTTCTGGTCTTATCCTGCTCTACCACTTATCTCAATTCTAGATAATTTTAAAAGCCTGGATTCAGGCTGACAAAGATAAAAATCTCCTAGAGACTAAAGGGAGGGGAGAATCTGTGTGAGGGAAGACAAAATTACCTCTAGTAAGGGTTGGAGAAGACAAAGAACACTCAATAAATCTTGTTCCCACACATTCACTTATAGTCTGCAGCTGAACTGTAACATCCATACCATCTGCCCAATGACGTCTAAGTCTGGAAAGAGGCATAGGAACTAAGGCTCAGAGATGTATGTCTTCTCCATAAAAATAAACTGCCTGTATCGTATCTCTTCCACAACATGCGTAGAGCTGTAGATGCTCTAAAGAAGTCCCTCCAACATTTCCACCAACTGCCAAAATAAAGAGCAATTCCCAGACCAGGAACATGAGGAGCTTAGCAGACTTGCTACTGCTGCTGCTGCTGCTAAGTCGCTTCAGTCGTGTCCGATTCTGTGTGACCCCATAGACGGCAGCCCACCAGGCTCCCCCGTCCCTGGGATTCTCCAGGCAAGAACACTGGAGTGGGTTGCCATTTCCTTCTCCAATGCATGAAAGTGAAAAGTGAAAGTGAAGTCGCTCAGTCGTGTCTGACTCTTAGCGATCCCATGGACTGCAGCCTACGAGGCTCCTCTGTCCATGGGATTTTCCAGGCAAGAGTACTAGAGTGGGGTGCCATTGCCTTCTCCTTAGTACACCTACTCCCCAGCAAAACAAACATAAATGGTGAAAAGCATAAAAACACAACCATTTTAAAATCTGAAGTTGCTCTAGGGAAATACTGCAAATGAAGAAACATTTATTCAAAAATCTACTATATCTTGACAAGAACAGTGAGAATCTGTGGCACTTGAGCCATGACCTGCTCTCCTCCTTCATCCCCAAAGAGCATGAGGCAAGTTCCACTCTGGATAGGTGTGCCGGGCACACACAGGTCCATGTGCCCCTGGTTTCTTCACAGTCAGAGGCCATGGTACCTCCTTAAGAGGAGGATGCTGCCAGCACTCTTGGGTCCCTGCAGTAGAGGCTTACTTCTAGGTGACTACACCTGAGAGCCGAGGGCTCCCTTCCTCCAACAAACAAGGTGAAGGGGCCACTCCAAGCACAGTAGACCAGGAATACTGAGCTTCTAAGACTCCTCACCTACTCATAGAGCAGCAGTTCAATGCCAGTAGAAGCAAACCAAAAAGATCAAGCTATTGACTCACCTAGAGCACAGCTCATAAAGCAGGGGCTTCACTATGAACGATGTGGACAACTACCCTTACTCCTATCTTTGGAGCAGTGACTCGGTGATTTTTCCCAGAGGTAGAAACCACAGAGAGGTTAAAAGCTGAAAGTCAGTGTCTAAAAGTCTTTTCTCAAGGGCTCATAATTTCTTCAGAGAAGAATCCTTCACGTCCTTTCTGGGGTATATCCCCCTGGTTCTAGTATTTTTGGGTCATGAAGGGAGAAGGAGGGATGGGTGTCCCATGTTTCAGAATGCAGGTATCACATGCTCTCCATGCCATCTCAAAGAATGTCTCCAGAGACTAAACTATTCTGTGTGTGTAGGAGGTATTTGGAGCAATCTTGACAGTTTACTCACTATATGTATTTTCAACAATGCTGACTGTCTTCAGCTTTCTCCCACATCCCCACCCCGCACCTTACAGAGCCTAAATTCTCTAAATTCTGAAACTTCAAACCTTCTGTATATAGGAATTCTCCATATTCAACAGTGATGATCCTCCCAGAGAGTACGTAGACTACTAAGTCAGTTGTCACGCATTTATTAACTTTCCTAATGGTTTTCTGTTCCATTTTCTGATAGATGGAATAAACTGGCTACCCAAAAGACATTAGCATCCTGCTTCTCTACTGCTATGCTCTGTAATATGCTTAGTTGCTCAGTCGTGTCCAACTCTTTGTAACCCATGGACTATAGCTCACCAGGCTCCTCTGTCCATGGGGAGTCTCCAGGCAAGAATAGTGGAGTGGGTTGCCATGCCCTACTCCAGGGGATCTTCCCTGGAGTATCCCTGTCTTCTAGGGATAGAATCCAGGTCTCCTGCATTGCAGGCAGATTCTTTACCATCTGAGCCACCAGAGAAGCCCAAGAATACTGTAGTGGGTAGCCTATCCCTTCTCAAGGGGAACTTCCCAACCCAGGATTCAAACTGGGGTCTCCTGCATTGCAGGCGGATTCTTTACCATCTGAGCTACCAGGGAAGCCCACTTCTCTACTAGATCCTCTACCAAAGAGGTAGGACAGCTAAAATAATTACTTTCTCATATCACTTTAAGCTCAGGCTGGCTGAGGGGATCCTGTTCTCACCCATGAGACAGAAACAAAAGACACTAAACGGGGCTGCAGCAGAGTTTTCTAAGAGAAGCAGATGTAGTCCTCATCCCACTCTCCTTTCTTCCTGGGGCTGCAAGACACATCCAAAACTGCAGACAGATGCCTCATGTTAATGTATAATAGGACTTAAGAAATTATGGTGCAAACCAACAACAACAACAAAATGTAATTACTAAGAAGCCACTGGAATCAGTAAAGTTCCCAGAAATAGATACGAGTCATGAAACAGTACCAAAAATGTTCATTCACAGAAATTTTCAGGTTTCCTAGAGCAGCTCAATGAAATATGCAAGCATTTGCTTGGGGGATTTTTACTGCATTGCCCCTTCCCTCTTGGTCTTCATACTCCTCCCTTCTGGCTCTATTTTAGTGAATAATTTCCATTTAAGGCAGAAATACATATTCACAATCTCTCAGTATGTCTTTTCTTTTTCTCCAAATTTTCCTTCAGAAGCGGGAAAGGTATACCACTGTGACCCCTGAGACTGGCTCCCTGGGGACAATCCCTCTTCCTGCTCCTACATCTATTTTTGTAAAAAGACTCACTGTTCCAAAAATAGATCAACCCCTCTACCTAGCATACTGAGAAATGGATGTTTATTAAGTATTACTTGGAGAAGGCTGGAAGGTTTGTTTTACACTGAACACCTATGGGTAAAAAAAAAAAAAAAATTCACTAAAATAAAAATCATCTTTAATGATCTCTGTTTTAATCCCATCAGTCACCAACAACATGATATCCCCTCTACCCTTCCACACCATCCTCCAGTCTCCCTGCCTGCCCAGCCTTCCTATTTTATGCAGAGTAATTTATTTCCTGCCTGCTTCTCATCTTCAAATGCATCAGCTAACCTCCTAAAACAAAAATCCATTTTTAGGATACATCCTTCTTAGAAAAGACTCTGAAAGGGCTGTAAATAATAATTTTTCTCCTGCCATACTTAGGCCATAGATTTTTGTTACTGTTGTTGAATCTATTTTACTCATCCTCCCTCTGTGGTATGGTGACATTTCTCTTCTCTCTTGCACTTCCTCAACTCTTCAAAGCTCGTTTTCTTCACCACAGTTTTACTTCTTTTTCTTTTATTATTTCTATCTCTTTCACACTTTTATAACTTGCTTCTCCCCTTCTCTTGACAGAGGAGGGTGGAGAGCTGGTAAGGGAAAATGGGGTGATGGTGAAGGGAGGGTTGCTGGATGAGGGGCACGCGGGTGGTGGGCAAGGGCACTGTCTTGGGCAGGCTCCTGAGGGGCAGAATCCAAGACTGGATTTGTAGTATACAAGACATGTTGAAGGAATGTGCTCAGAAAAAACATACAAGTCTGGGAGTAAAGCTGGAAAGGAAACAGCAAGCAAGTATGGGGTCTCAGGCAAAGACTGACTTTCCCTTGATCCATGGGGAGAGAGTTCTAGAGCAGAAATCACACCCAAGAACCTTTTGTGTGAGGATCAATCATTGGCTGTGTGCTCTGGGGGTGGATGAGCTATGCAGGGCTATAGTCTGCCCGGGCAATGCTTTGGAGAAAGGAGGCCACCAGTTGTAAGAAGCCAATCTTCACAGAGCCGGGGGATGGGTAGGCACAGTAAAGGGAGTCTAGATGGGCACTGCACAGTCTACAACAGGAATTAGCATCTATTTATCAAGGAAGAACTGCCTTTCATTGATTATGTGCCAGATATTGTGCTCAAAAATATTCTTGCAAAAAAAAAAAATTCTTGTAGTGTCTCATTTAACCTTCACAATAGTATGGAGAGATAGATAACCTTTTCCTCCTTTTACAGATGAAGAAAGTAAAACTAAGAAATATCAAATAATATATGATATAAATAAATTAAAGAAAATTGGGAAAATCACTAGACCATTTAGGTATGACCTAAATCAAATCCCTTATGATTATACAATGGAAGTGACAAATAGATTCAAGGGGTTAGATCTGATACAGTGTCTGAAGAACTAGGGACGGAGATTCATGACATTGTACAGGATGCAGCGATCAAGACCATCCCCAAGAAAAAGAAATGCAAAAAGGCAAAATGGTTTTCTAAGGAGGCTTTACAAATAACTGAAAAAAGAAGAGAAGCAACAGGCAAAGAAGAAAAGGAAAGATATACTCATCTGAATGCAAAGTTCCAAAGAATAGCAAGGAGAGATAAGAAAGCCTTCCTCAGTGATCAATGCAAAGAAATAGAAGAAAAAAATTGAATGGGAAAGACTAGAGATCTCTTCAAGAAAACTACAGACACCAAGGGAAAATTTCATGCAAAGAAGGGCACAATAAAGGACAGAAACAGTATTGACCTAACAGAAGCAGAAGATATTAAGAAGAGGTGGCAAGAATACACAGAACTATACAAAAAAGATCTTAATGACGCAGATAACTACAATGGTGTGATCACTCACCGAGAGCCAGAAATCCTGGAATGCGAAGTCAAGTGGGCCTTAGGAAGCATCACTATGAACAAAGCTGCTGGAGGTGATGGAATTCCAGTTGAGCTATTTCAAATCCTAAAAGATGATGCTGTGAAAGTGCTGCACTCAATATGCCAGCACATTTGGAAAACTCAGCAGTGGCCACAGGACTGGAAAAGATCAGTTTTCATTCCAATCCCAAAGAAAGGCAATGCTAAAGAGCATTGGAAGAATGCTAAAGAATGTTCAAACTACCACACAATTGCACTCATCTCATACACTAGCAAAATAATGCTTAAAATTCTCCAAGCAAGACTTCAGCAATATGTGAACCGTGAACTTCCAGCTGTTCAAGCTGGATTTAGAAAAGACAGAAGAACCAGAGATCAAATTGCCAACATCTGTTGGATCACAGAAAAAGCAAGAGTTCCAGAAAAACATCTGCATTACTGACTATGCCAAAGCCTTTGACTGTGTGGATCACAATAAACTGTGGAAAATTCTGAAAGAGATGGGAATACCAGACCACCTGACCTGCCTCCTGAGAAATCTGTATGAAGGTCAGGAAGCAACAGTTAGAACTGGACATGGAACAATAGACCAGTTCCAAATTGGGAAAGGAGTAGGTTAAGGCTGTATATTGTCACCCCGCTTATTTATCTTATATGCAGAATACATCATGCGTAATGCCAGGCTGCATGAAGCACAAGCTAGAATAAAGATTGCTGGGAGAAATATCAATAACCTCAGATATGCAGATGACACCACCCTTATGGCAGAAAGCAAAGAAGAAGTAAATAGCCTCTTGATGAAGGTTAAAGAGGAGAGTGAAAAAGCTGACCTAAAACTCAACATTCAAAAAATGAAGATCATGGCATCCAGTTCCATCACTTCACAGCAAATATATGCGGAAACAATGGAAATAGTAACAGATTTTATTTTCTTGGGCTCCAAAATCACTGCAGATACTGACTGCAGCCATGAAATTAAAAGACGCTTGCTGCTTAGAAGAAAAGCTATGGCCAACCTAGACAGCATATTGAAAAGCAGAGACATGGGGCTCCAATTAGGCATTCGGGAATGGACATTCTCCTGTATGGGCTGTGACTCAGTTTGGACGGCAGAAGCTCCTCCCAGGAGTGCTTTGCACCTGTCGTACCCAATGGGGTCTGGGAGGGGCATCGTCTCCAAGCTATTGAGATGCAAAATTTTCCCCAGATGTCCTTACCTCTTTATAGAATTTCTGCTACTCAGCGTCAAATTGGTTGACAGAAACGCACAGTCATCTCATTTTCTTCAGAATCTGCCCACTTTGACTGGCTTACAAAGTTTTCAAGAAAACGTTTTCTTCCCAAGGAGGCAGGCAGGTGTGAGCTCAGCTGGCAGTGACTGCTTTGAATATGGCTTCCTCAGATGGCAATTGGGCAAATAATTTTTCAGAATAGTAAGTAAGACGTAAAGGATGCGGAAGTTGCCTCTGTCCAAAATGACTTTACCTGACATTGCTGATTAAAGGTGAAGTAGTTTCCAAAAAAAAAAATGAAGCAAAGAGACTGAGGGAGAAAAATCTGGAGAACAGTCAAGCCTACAGAAATCAACCCCTGAGCCTTTGGAGTGGGAGCACTGACTCCAAGACCCTAGACTATCAGAGAACTAACCCTAGGGAGTATCAAATAGTGAGAACTCACACAAAGGAAACCACTTGAATACATGCATCAACCAACAACCCTGTGCAGGATGCCTCATCTAAACAACAAACAAAACAAAACTATAAAACCAATCATCAGCAGACAGGATTACCACCTCACTCAGCCTTGCCCATCAGAGGAAAAACAAACAAACAAAAACTCAGCACAAATCTCACCCTATAAGAAGCTCACACAAACCACTGGACCAACCTTAGAAGGGCAGAAACCAAAGGGAAGAAAGAATTCAATCTTCTTCAAGGAAAGAATTCAACTTGCCTTGGAGCCTGGGAAAAGGAGACCTCAAACACAATAACTTAAAATAATAATGAAAAGGCAGAGAAACACTGTGCAAATGAAGGAACAAACTAGAAACACAGAAGTCCAAATAAATGAAAAGGAAATAGGCAAACTACCTGAAAAGGAATTCAGAATAATGATTGTAAAGATGATCAAAAACCTCGAAAACAAAATGGAGAAAATGCAAGAATCAATTAACAAAGACCTAGAAGAATTAAAGAATAAACATACAGAGACAAACAACACAATTACTGAAATTAAAAATACTCTAGAAGGAATCAGTAGCAGAATATCTGAAGCAGAATGAATCAGTGAGCTGGAAGATAAAATGGTAGAAATAACTTCTGAAGAGCAGAATAAAGTAAAAAGAATGAAAAGAACTGAGGATAGTCTCAGAGACCACTGGGACAATATCAAACACACCAACATTCGAATTATAGGGGTCCTAGAAGAAGAAGAGAAAAAGAAAGGGTATGAGAAAAATTTGGAAGAGATTGTAGTTGAAAATTTCCCCAACATGGAAAAGGAAATAGTCAATCAACTTTAAGAAGTACAAAGAGTCCCGTACAGGATAAACCCAAGGAGAAACACACCAAGATACATACTAATCAAACTAAAAAAGACTAACCACAAAGAATATTAAAAGCAGCAAGGGAGAAGCAACAAGTAACATACAAGGGAAACCCCATACACTTAACAGCTAATCTTTCAGTAGAAACTCTGCAGGCCAAAAGGGAATGGCAGGATATATTTAAAGTACTGAAAGGGAAAAATCTACAACCAAGATTACTGTACCCAGCAAGGATCTTATTCAGAATTGATGGAGAAATAAAAAGCTTCTCAGACAAGAAAAAGTTAAGAGAATTCAGTACCACCAAATCAGCTTTACAACAAATGTTAAAGGGACTATCATAGTCAAGAAATACAATAGGAGAAAAAAAGATCTACAAAATCAACACCAAACAATTAAGAAAATGGCAAGAAGAACATATATATCAATAATTACTTTAAATGGAAATGGATTAAATGCTACAACCAAAAGACACAGACTGGCTGAATGGATACAAAAACAAGACCCATATATATGCTGTCTACAAGAAACCTACTTCAGACCTCAAGACACATGTAGACTGAAAGTGAGAGGATGGAAAAATATATTCCATGCAAATAGGAAGCAAAAGAAAGCTGGAGTAGCAATCCTCATATAAGACAAAATAGACCTTAAAATAAAGAAGAGTACAAGAGATAAGGAAGGACACTACATAATGATCAAGGGATCAATCCAAGAGGAAGACATAACAATTGTAAATATCTACACATCCAACATAGGAGCACCTCAATACATAAGACAAACCCTAACAGACATAAAAGGAGAAATTGACAGTAACACAATAATAGTAGGAGACTTTAACACCCCACTCACACCAATGGACAGATCATCAAAACAGAAAATTAATAAGGAAACACAAGTCTTAAATGATACATTAGATGAGATGGATCTCATTGATATCTTCAGGACATTCCATCCAAATGCAGAGGAATACACCTTCTTCTCAAGTGCACATTGGAACATTCTCCAGGACAGACCACATCTTAGGTCACAAAACAAACCTCAGTAAATTTAAGAAAACTGAAATCATATCAAGCATCTTCTCTTACCACAATGCTATGAGACTAGATATCCATTACAAGGAAAAAAGTGTAAGAAACACAAACACATGGAGTTTAAACAACACGTTTCTAAATAACCAACAAGTTACTGAAAAAAATCAAAAGGGAAATAAAAAAATTTCTAGAAACAAATGACAATGAGAACATGACAACTCAAAACCTATGGGATGCAGCAAAAGCAGTTCTAAGAGGGAAGTTAATAGCAATACCATCCTACTTCAAGAAATAAGAAAAACATTGAATAGACAACCTAACTTTACACCTAAAACAACTGGAAAAAGAAGAACAAAAATAATTGCCAAAATTAGTAGAAGGAAAGAAATCATAAAGATCTGAGCAAAAATAAAGGAAAAAGAAATGAAAAAAACAATAGTAAAGATTAATAAAACTAAAAGCTGGTTCTTTGAGAAGATAAACAAAACTGATAAACCTTTAGCCAGACTCATCAAAAAGAGAGAGAGAGAGAGAGAGGATTCAAATCAACAAAATTTAAAATGAAAAAGGAGAGGTTACAACAGACAATGAAGAAATACAAAGGATTATAAAAGACTATTATGAACAACTATATGGCAATAAAATAGACAATCCGGAAGAAATGGACAGATTCTCAGAAAAGTTCAATCTTCCAAGACTGAACCAGGAAGAAATAGAAATTATGAACAACCCAATTACAAGCACTGAAATTAAAGCTGTGATCAAAAATCTCCCCAAAAACAAAAGCCAGGGACCAGATGGCTTCACAGGAATATTCTATCAAACATTTAGAGAAGAGCTAATGCCTATCCTTCTAAAACTCTTTCAAAAAATTGCAGAGGAAGGAACACTTCCAAACTCATTCTACAAGGCCACCATCACCCTGATACCAAAACCAGACAAAGACAACACAAAAAAAGAAAACTATAGGCCAATATCACTGTTGAACATAGATGCAAAAATCCTCAACAAAACTTTAGCAAACAGAATTCAGTAACACATCAAAAAGCTCACACAGCATGATCAAGTTGGGTTTATTCCAGGGATGCATGGATTCTTCAATATATCCAAATCAATCAATACGATATACCATATTAACAAATTGAAAGATAAAAACCATACGATCATCTCAATAGATGCAGAAAAAGCCTTTGACAAAATTTAGCACCCATTTATGATTAAATGGACAAAAAAAGGACATAGAAAGAACCTACCTCAACACAGTAAAGGCAATATATGATAAGCCTATAGCAAACATTATTCTCAATGGTGAAAAACTGAAAGCAGTCCCCCTAGATCAGGAACAAGACAAGGGTGTACACTTTTGCCACTATTATTCAAAATAGTTCTAGAAGTCCTAGCTACAGCAATCAGAGAAGAAAAAGAAATAAAAGGAATCCAGATTGGAAAATAAGAAGTAAAATTCTCACTGTTTCCAGATGAAATGATTAGTACATAGAAGACCCTAAAGACAGTATCAGAAAATTACTAGAGCTAATCAGTGAATTTAGCAAAGTTACAGGATGAAAAATCAATACATAGAAATCACTTGCATTTCTATATACTAATTAAAGGTTGTTGCTGAACCACGAAAGACGCCGGGATTCTTGGCCTCCAGAGAAGAATTCAATCTGGGGCCAGAGACGAGGCTTGATCACTCGGAGCTTTTGTGTAATAAAGTTTTATTAACGTATAAAAGAGATAGAGAAAGTTTCTGACTTAGACATCAGAAGGGGGCAGAAAGAGTACCCCCCTGCTAGTCTTTAGCTGGATGTTAAATAGCTACTAGCAGTCTGCTCAGAGAAGGCAATGGCACCCCACTTCAGTACTCTTGCCTGGAAAATCCCATGGATGGAGGAGCCTGGTAGGCTGCAGTCCATGAGGTCGTTAAGAGTCGGATACTACTGAGCAACTTCACTTTCACTTTGCACTTTCATGCATTGGAGGAGGAAATGGCAACCCACTCCAGTGTTCTTGCCTGGAGAATCCCAGGGACGGGGGAGCCTGGTGGGCTGCCGTCTATGGGGTCACACAGTCGGACACGACTGAAGTGACTTAGCAGCAGCAGCAGCAGCAGCAGCAGTCTGCTAATTAAAGAAAGGAAATGTCTCAAAACTCAGAGAATGGCACCAGGCTCCTAACCCACAGGATGCATTCTGAGATAATCTTGGCACCAGGTGAGTCATCCCAGGCCATAAAATGATTGACATCAATCTTGAAGAAAGGCAGATTTCCATATAAATATAAAGTTTCATTAACACAGATTAAGAGAACAATGTATGAGTATAACATACAGGTTTGTCAAGTTGGTTCTGAGCCTTTAGAGGGAACCAATTTGAAGACAGAGTGTGGGGTAAATGCATTGTACATTAACATAGCCTAAGACAAAAATTTCCGTAAGAAAAATGCATTGGTTAGCTCAAGGTTTGAGAAAAGTTAAGTTCAGGTGGAACCAGGTGTCATGGCAACATAGAATTTTAAAAGAAACCTCTTTTTAAATTTTTATAGAGAAGGAGAAAAAATGTAACACTAGTTTGTTTCCTCCTGCTGCTTAAGAGAGATAAAAAATGTCTGACAATTGCAGCCTATTTCCTCCATTTGGAGACCCCTGGCCTTCCTGCCTGTTACCCTTTCACTAACAATGAAAAATCAGAAAGAGAAATTAAGGAATCAATCCCATTCACCACTGAAACAAAAAGAATTCAATATCTAGGAATAAACTTACCTAACGAGACATGTATGGATGTGAGAGTTGGACTGTGAAGAAGGCTGAGCACCGAAGAATCAATGCTTTTGAACTGTGGTTTTGGAGAAGACTCTTGAGAGTCCCTTGGACTGCAAGGAGATCCAACCAGTCCATTCTGAAGGAGATCAACCCTGGGATTTCTTCGGAAGGAATGATGCTAAAGCTGAAGCTCCAGTACTTTGGCCACCTCATGCAAAGAGTTGACTCAATGGAAAAGACTCATGCTGGGAGGGATTGGGGGCAGGAGGAGAAGGGGACGACAGAGGATGAGATGGCTGGATGGCATCACTGACTCGATGGACGTGAGTCTGAGTGAACTCCAGGAGTTGGTGAGGGACAGGGAGGCCTGGCGTGCTGCGATTCATGGGGTCACAAAGAGTTGGACATGACTGAGTGACTGAACTGAACTGAAGGAGACAAAAGAACTGTACACAGAAAATTATAAGACACTAATGAAAGAAATCAAAAGACAACATAAACAGATGGAGAGACATTCCATGTTCCTGGGTAGGAAGGATCAATATTGTGGAAATGACTATACTACCAAACACAATCTACAGATTTAATGTGATCCCTATCAAATTACCAATGGCATTTTTCACAGAACTTGATCAAAAAAATTTCACAGTTCATATGGAAACACAAAAGACCCCAAATAGCCAAAGCAGTCTTGAGAAAGATGAATGGAGCTGGAGGAATCAACCTTCCTGACTTTAGATTATACTACAAAGCTACAATCATCAAGACAGTATGGCACTGGCACAAAAACAGAAGTATAGACCAATGGAACAAGATAGAAAGCCCAGAAATACACCCACACACCTATTGGTACCTTATTTTTGACAAAGGAGGCAAGAATATACAATGGGACAAAGACAGCCTCTTCAGTAAATGTTGCTGGGAAAACTGGACAGGTACATGTAAAAGAATGAAATGAGAACATTTCCTAACACCATACACAAAGATAAACTCAAAATGGATTAAAGGCCTAAATGTAAGACCAGAAACTATAAAACTCTTAGAGGAAAACACAGGCAGAACACTTGATGACATAAATCAAAGCAAGATCCTCTATGACCCACCCCCTAGATTAACGGAAATAAAAACAAAAGTAAACAAGGGGGACCTGATTAAACTTAAAAGCTTTTGCACAGCAAAGGAAACCATAAGCAAGGTGAAAAGACAATCTTCAGAATGGGAGAAAATAACAGCAAATGAAACAACTGACAAAGGATTAATTTCCAAAATATACAAGCAGCTCATACAACTCAATGCCAGAAAAACAAACAACCCAATCAAAAACTGGGGAAAGGACCTAAACAGACATTTCTCCAAAGAAGACATACAGATGGCTAACAAACACATGAAAACATGCTCAACATCACTTATTATTAGAGAAATGCAAATTAAAACTACAATGAGATATCACCTCACACAGGTCAGAATGGCCCTTATCAAAAAGTCTACAAACAATAAATGCTGGAGAGGGTGTGGAGAAAAGGGAATGCTCTTGCACTGTTGGTGGGAATGTAAAGTGATACAGCCACTAAGAAATACAGTATGCAGATTCCTGAAAAAACTAGGAATAAGACCAACATATGACCAGGTAATCCCACTCCGAGGCATATACCTTAAGGAAACCAAAAGGAAAGAGACACATGTATCCCATTTTTCATCGCAGTCCTACTTACAGTAGCTAGAACATGGAAGCAACCTAGATGTCCATCGAAAGATGAATGGATAAAGAAGTAGTGGTACATATACACAATGGAACGTTACTCAGCCATAAAAAAGAATGCATTTGAGTCAGTTCTAATGAGGTGGATGAACCTAGAACCTATTACACAAAGTGAAGTAAGGCAGAAAGAGAAAGATAAATAACTTATTCTAATGCATACATATGGAATCTAGAAAAATGGTACTGAAGAATTTATTTACAGGGCAACAATGAAGAAACAGACATAGAGAATAGACTTATGGACTTGGGGAAGCAGAGGAGAGGATAGTTGTATGGAAAGAGTAACATGGAAACTTACATTACCATATATAAAATAGATAGCCAATGGGAATTTGCTGTAGGGCTCAGGAAATTCAAACAGGGGCTCTGTATCAACCTAGAGGAGTGGGATGGGGAGAGAGATAGGAGGGATTTTCCAAAGGGAGGGGATATATGTATACCTATGACTGATTTGTGTTGAGGTTTGACAGAAAACAGCAAAATTCTGTAAAGCAATTATCCTTCAATAAAAAATAAATTAATTTTTTTTAAAAAAAGCAGAGACATAGACAAAGGTTGGTTTTTTTTTCAAAGCTATGGTTTTTCCAGTAGTCGTGTATGAATGTAAGAGTTGTACCATAAAGAAAGCTGAATGCCAAAGAGCTGATGATTTTGAACTGTGGTGTTGGAGAAGACTCTTGAGAGTCCCTTGGACTTCAAGGAGATCCAACCAGTCCATCCTAAAGGAGATCAGTCCTGGGTGTTCATTGGAAGGACTGATGCTGAAGCTGAAACTCCAACACTTTGGCCAGCTGGTGCAAAGAACTGACCCATTGGAAAAGACCTTGATCCTGGGAAAGATTGAAGCCAAAAGGAGAGGGGCCAACAGAGGATGAGATGGTTGGATGGTATCACTGACTCAATGGACATGAGTTTGAGTAAAACTCCAGGAGTTGGTGATGGACAGGGAAGCCTGGCATGCTGCAGTCCAGGGGGTCACAAAGAGTTGGATATGACTGAGTGAATGAACCAAACTGAAACATGATAAAAAAGCAGAATGTTATGTCCCAGATGAAGGGACAAGATTAAACCCCAGAAAAACAACTAAATAAAGCAGAGATAGGCAACCTTCCAGAAAAAGAATTCAGAGTAACGATAGAGAAGATGATTCAGGATCTCAGAAAAAGAATGGAGGCAAAGATTGAGAAGATCCAAGAAATATTTATCAAAGACCTAGAAGAACTAAAGAACAACAAACAGAGACGAATATAATACATTAGAAGGAATCAATAGCAGAGTAACTGAGGCAGAATAGATAAATGACCTGGAGAACTCCTGTGCCATGTGCTCTCTTAGTCACTCAGTCGTGTCCAACTCTTTGTGACCCCATGGTCTGTAGCCCATCAGGCTCCTCTGTCCATAGATATTCTCCAGAAAAGAATACTTGAGTGGGTTGCCATGCCCTCCTCCAGGGTTTATTTATAACCCAGGGATTGAACCCAGATATCCTGCATTACAGGCAGATTCTTTACAGTCTGAGCCACTGAGAAAGCCCAACCTGGAAGACAGAATGGTGGAAATCACTGCTGCAGAACAGAATGTAGAAAAAAGAGTGAAAAAAAATGAAGACAGGCTAAGAGACCTCTGGGACAAGATTAAACGCACCAACATTTGCATTATAGGGGTCCCAGAAGAAGAAGAGAGCAAGAAAGGACCTGAGAAAATATTGAAGAGATAATAGCTGAAAACTTCCCTAACATAGGACAGGAAATAGTCAACCAAGTCCAGGAAGCACAGCCTAGGATGGATAAACCCAGGAGGAATACACCGAAACACATAGTAATCAAACTGATAAAAATTAAAGACAGATAAAATATTGAAAACAACAACAAGGGGAAAATGACAAATAACATTTAAGGGAATGTTACCCATCAGGCTATCAGTTGATTTCTCAATAGAAACTCTATAAGCCAGAAGAGAATAGCATGATATATTTAAAGTGATGAAAAGGAAGAACCTACAACCAAGAATACTCTACCCACCATGACTCTCATTCAGATTTGAGGGAGAAATCAAAAGCTTTCCAGATAAGCAAAAGTTAAGAGAATTCAGCACCACTAAACCAATTTTACAACAAATGCTAAAGGAACTTCTCTAGGCAGGAAACAGAAGAGACAGAAAAGATCTACAGAAAATAAACTCAGAACAATTAAAAAATGGTAATAGGATCATACATATTGATAATTATCTTAAATGTAAATGGATTAAATGCACCAACCAAAAGACATAGACTGACTGGATGGATGAAAACGTGTATGTGTGCACTTCCACTTATTACATCACTCTGCTTGAGCCCCCCGAAAATTGTATGTAAGTATTTTATACAGTTAAGTTAATCATGTATGGCTTGCAATTGTAATTATCTTTTATTTTTTGTCTGGCTATTGATTGCAAAAACTGATAAACATCTTTTATTATTGTGGTTATATAACTATTACTCACTTAACACCACTGTATCATGATTGATCAACAGAAAAATAACAGAACTCCAAAACTAGGATTTAACTCCAAAACTAGGATTACAGAAAAACCTGTAATCACTTTTAAAATCCAGATGCATATCAGAATTAGAATTTTTTTAAAAAATACAAATGCTTAGGTATTGCTTTTTTTCTCCAGAGCTCCAGATATGTTTCTAATGAGCAGTCATGTTTAAAAACAAAGGGACTATATTATGATCTTTTACCTAGTTTGTTTCACTTTTTCAATTTCATATTCAGTACTCCCATTTCATTTAGTTTATATTTTCCAATTTCTCTTTTTTTTTTTTGATGTTCTTTGTCAAGCTTTTATCAAGTGTAGTAGAAAAGCTTGTGTATACATATATATAAACACATTATATATATATTATAAAAAATATGAATTTTTTGTGCAAAAACATTATGACATTTTGATTCCACTTGTTTGAAACTTAGTATGAATAGAATGCTAGATTTCTAACTAAAAAAATAGACATGCAACAAGCAACAAGGGCTTACTGTATAGCATAAGATACTATAGTCAATACCTTATAATAATCTATGATAGAAAATAATTTTAGAAAACAATATATGTGTATTTGTATAATTGAATCACCTTGCTGTGCACCTGAAACATTGTAAGTCAACTATACATCAATAACATATATATATATATATATTTTTTTTTTTTTAAGTGTTGGTTAGGATGTAGATAAAATTAGAATTCTCACACATAGCTAGAAGGATTGTAAAATGGTACAGCCACTTTGGAAAAGAGATCAGCAGTTCCTCAAAATATTAAACATAAAATTATATATGACCCAGCAATTTTATTCCTAGTCATACATCCAAGAGAAATGAAAACACATGTCCACACAAAAATCTGTTCACAAATGTGCTTAACAGCATTACCATAATATCCAAGGGAGTTCCCTGGTGGCCTAGTGGTTAGAATGCTGGATTTTCACTGCCACGGCCCAGGTTCAATACCTGGTCAGGGAACTGAGATCCTGCAAGCTGTGAAGGACAAAACGGGGGGGGGGGGGGGGGGGGGGGAAATAGCCAAAAAGTGGAAACAACTCAAATGTCCATCCTTATAAATGACTTAAAAAAATGTAGTAAATGAAGAACTAGTACATGCTACATCATGGATGATAGAAAAATACACGAGGTTCTAAAACAAGTATAGATGAGGGGCACGGTGGGTGTAAGTAAGGATGATTTCAGCTGCAAATGAGAGAATATCCAACTTGAGCTGGATTCAAAAACAAAGGGATTTATTGTCTTATACATCAAGGAGTCAGGAAGGAGGATAGTTCCAGGGTAGTTAAGTCAGAAACTCAGTGGCATCTTTAGGATTCCAATTATTTCCATCTTTCTGTCCCTCCATTCTCTTACTGGCCTTTGCCCTCAGGCCTGTCCCTTTATGATCACAAAGTGGCTACCACAGCTCCACACGTTATTTCCTCACCAGCAACATTCACATACTAGAAGAGAGAATATCCCTTTTGGATTCCTTCTGAAGAGTTAGATACACTTTCCCAGAAGTTTCCATCAGACCTTCCCTCATGTGCTGGTAATCAGAATTACATCACTTGGTAATTCCCAAAACAACCACTGGTAAGAACAGATTTATTACTATTGGCTTAAAGCAGTCAAGATTCAACCCCTAGATAGATCCAGGGAGAGGTCTAGCCACCCGTGATGCTAAAAAATCAGAGTGTTGTCTGGCGGGAAGAAGATAAGATATGTGGAAGCAACCAACATCTGCCATAGTGAGAAAAAAGGAAGTGATCCAGAAAAGGCAATCCCTGAGCTAAATTTTAACATGCTAGCAGAGATATGATAGATTGGGTGGACCCAGGAAGGAGTAGCTTGAAGAGCAGGCAGGGAGAGAAGGCATTCTAGGAGAAGGTGACAGAATGAACAAAAGCATAAAGACTAGCAAGAGAGTGAAAAACTATGAGCTATTCATCGAAGTATAAAATAATAAAAGATGGGGTCACGAGTCAGCAAGGAAACTAGGTTTGTCTGTCTATGAGCAAAAGTTTATGAACCTAGAAGAAACAGGTCATACTTGCCTTGAATATCTCCATTCAGTAAATGACTAAAGCTTCCTTACGAAATCAAAATAAAGAATGAAAAAAGGAAAAACTTACAAATGTAAATAGTATCTTTAAACCAATATTCCTATTTTTCCAAACCATATCTCCTGCCCTGCCTCCCTCCTTACCTCTTTTCCTTTCTTTCTCTCTCCCTCACGTCAAACACTGCCCCCTCTTTCTTCTAAGAAGCTGGGGCCACACCTTTCAGTAGCCTGTGTTCACAGGACTGCCCACTTCATGGTGTGGTTTAGGATGAAGTAGTGGCTCCTGCCATAAGATATTGCATTGTATATAACCCTATTTCCCTCTAAAACATTTTTGCTATAAAGTTTCCCAGCATGGTTCTATATTCTACTTTGACTGAGTGTTTTTGACCTGGAAAGTAGAGATGGCTTAGAAAAATTCAGAAGGGAGAAATGAGGCTGCTAAGCTAAGTTGCTTCAGTCGTGTCCGACTCTGCACAACCCCATAGACAGCAGCCCACCAGGCTCCCCCGTCCCTGGGATTCTTCAGGCAAGAACAATGGAGTGGGTTGCCAGTTCCTTCTCCAATGCATGAAAGTGAAAAGTGAAAGTGAAGTCGCTCAGTAGTGTCCAACTCTTAGTGACCCCCATGGACTGCAGCCCAACAGGCTCCTCCGTCCATGGGATTTTCCAGGCAAGAGTACTGGAGTGGGGTGCCATTGCCTTCTCCGAGAAATGAGGCTACCTGTCAGTAAAACTGAAGTCCATTCCTAATGGGTACATTTGGATTCATGGTGTTCCTATGAAAGGTAACCTGCCTGAAAATTCAATAAAATCCAACTCCCTTCCCTCTACTCTTTTGTAATGTAATAATGTGAGCCATGACTGGGATCCCACTCCTGAATCTGGGAAGGCATCTCTAACCACTGTTTCATATTCAGTCTAGGTGCGGCCTCACCATCTTCTAGGCTCAAGGCTCCATAAAGCCAAAAACATTTTCAGACTTGGTGTGAAAAGTAAAATCAATTTTCTGTCTTATATTACTCACAGTTGTGCTTAGTCACTCAGTCATGTCCAACTCTTTTTGATCCCATGGACTGTAGCCCACCAGGCTCCTCTGTCCATGGAGATTCTCCAGGCAAGAATACTGGAGTGAGTGACCATGCCCTCCTCCAGGGGGTCTTCCCAACCCAGGGATCTAACCCAGTTAGACAGTCCCATATGCAGGAATAGAAGGGATAAGGAGAGTGAAAATTAGTTATGTTGTTATATAGGCCTCCCAAGTAAAGGAATATTATTTACTAAGTGCAGACAAGAAGTGAAAGGGATTAGGACAAAGATGGCTCTTTTCTGGTTGCTATTATCAGGAATCACTGTTTTAACAATGGTGAAGATGGCTAATCTTTATGTTCAAGCCAAAAAAGTTGTTTATACCAACAGCAGGGATAAACTGAAACTAATCAACACCAGTATCCCGGGTCATTCCAGGTAACATTGCAACTGCATCGGACAAATAGGAAAGATAGATACAAAAAAATTATTTGCAAATTCCCCACAAGAGAGGTAAAAACCTATAATCATTAAAAATTTCTCATTTAATAAGGAGAGAAAGCAGATAAAAACATGTTTATAGCCCATATCTGCCAAAGAGAATTAACAACTATGCACTTTAAAACTCTCCTTTCAGTGGGGAATTAGGTGCAATAAAAGCCCAGCACATCTTGTCTCAACCATGAAATAAAATGATCATCTGCTTATCTATCATTTATTTCATACAGAGGGCTCATACCAATAAAGCTCTGATTTTATATACCTATGAAGGAAGATAAAACCCATAAAACATACTACACACTTTTATAGCTTAAAGATCTGTCTCTCAGAAAGGTGAACAAAATATTTACAAACAAGACTACCTCATTAACTTTTTTATACTGATTTTTTTCACAATACAGCAATTCCCTGGGTTTCTATAGGTCAGAGTCCAGCAATGCTTTAAGGTATCTGAGCTAGATTACTGTAGTCCGAATTTCCTTATTAGGAGGAAAATGTTCTTCACACTGTTGTCTAACACCTGCTAAGTGGAGGCAGCCCTGAGCTTACAGTACAAAAAACCTGTCAGCCCCTACCCCTACTCACTGAAGCAGGAGGAAAGAATGGGACCTGAGATCACAACTCAGGGTAGCAAACGTTTGGCAGATTCTTTTGCTGAATCTTTGAATTCTTTCAATTTGACAGAAACTTCCATAACAACACTATAATCCAGGCACTGGAGAAATATTGAGGTCTCTCAATGAGCTTACTGTCTGGGAGGGGAAAAGATGATCCTAATACAATCTGTTACAAGTAAAACAGAAGTGGGCACAAGTTGTGGTAAAGGATGTGGGCAAGGTCAACCATGCTGCAGATAGGTGGGGCTGAGGAAATTCCATGGAAGGGGTCTCAGAGGATGCTTCAGCATCATTAAAGTGATGTATTATGCTGTATTATGTTATTAAATAACATTTCATATCTGTTAATGAGGTTGTAAAATTTTTTAAATAATTAACAATGATTATGTTTTCTCATAAAAGCGTATAGGAGAGTATTATCTATAAGAAACCACACACACCTTGACCCTACTGTCATCATAGACAGGTTTCTAATTCCTTCTCCTATCCCTTCACAAGATTCCTACCCTGGATGGGGATGCAGATTAGGAAATGTTATTAGAATGATGGGGGTGGGGAGGATGCAAAGGAATAAAAGTGCCAGATTTAAAGGAGGAAAGAAGTAACTATAGCCTCCCTTTCCTGACTTCAAATTTCCCATCTGCAGCAGCCTAAGTTGGAGAAAGAAACAAGACTTAACTTTAAATCAAGATTAAACGTTTAACTATGACATGGGACTAGAAAGCATCTTTGGTTATCTGAAAATGATGAGAAAAGTTATGGGAATAGCCTTAAATTTCATCCAAGGGCAAAGAAACCACTAGACCCACAGAATAATAAAAGGAGAGTAGTAGACAAAAATAAAATTGCTTCATGATTCAACTCCAAAGCAGCACTTGTTCAATAGAAGATATATAGCTGAAGTACAAGAAAGAGATGGAGGGAAGTAAGAAGGAAAAGAAAACTAGAGGGAGAGAAGAGTGGCTTAAACCACAGAACAGAAAACTTTCCAAAAACAGAATAAAAAGGAAAATCATTTATAACACGGAAGAACCTTGATGATATTATGCTAAGTAAAATAAAACAAAAAGATAAATATTGTATGATTCTACTTATACAGTTTTAAATGTTATTTTTAAATGTAATTTTATATGTCAACTTTACTAGGCCACAGTACCCAGATATTTAAGTCAAAAAGTCTGGATGTTGCTGTGAAGGCATTTTTCAACAAGATTAAATGCATCATAATGTGAGTAGGCCTCAACTAATTCAATGAAGACTTTAAGAGGACAAGGACTGACTTCCTCCAAGGAAGAAGAAATTCTGCCTCCAGACAGACTTCAGAATCAAACTGCAACATCAGTTCTTCACTGAACCTCCCACCAGCTGACCCTACCAACCCCTACAATCATGTGAACCAGTTACTTAAAATAATCTCTCTCAATCTCACTCTCTCTTACACACACACACACACACACACAGCCCTACCGGTTATGTTTCTCTGGAAAACACTAACACAATGAGGTGCCTAGAACAGTCAAATTCATAGAGACAGAAAATATAAGTGTAGGTGCCAGGGGCTGAAGGGAGAGATGGATGAGGAGGCACTGCTTAAAGAGTACAGTGCTTCCATTTGCAAGATGAAAACAGTTCTGTGGATACAAGGTGGTGATGATGGCACAGCAATGTGATTGTACTGAACAGTACCAAACACTACATTGAAAAATGGTAAACAATTTAATATTTATTTACTTGGCTGCACCAGGTCTTAGTCGTAGCATACCAGATCATAGAGCTTCATTGTATCATACAGAATCTTTTAGTTCCAGCATGCAAAGCCTTAGTGGCAACATGTGGGATCTAGTTTCATGACCAGGGGTGGAACCCTGGGCCCCCTGCACTGGGAGCACAGAATCTTAGGCACTGGACAACCAGGGAAGTCCCAAGATGATAAATTTTATGCTATGTATATTTTACTAAGATCATGGCATCCAGTTCCATCAGTTCAGTTCAGTCTCTTAGTCGTGTCCGACTCTTTGCAAACCCATGAACCACAGCACGCCAGGCCTCCCTGTCCATCACCAACGGCCAGAGTCTAACCAAACCCATGTCCGTTGAGTCGGTGATGCCATCCAACCATCTCATCTTCTGTCGTCCCCTTCTCCTCCTGCCATCAATCTTTCCCAGCATCAGGGTCTTTTCCAATTAGTCAGTTCTTCGCATCACCTGGCCAAAGTACTGGAGTTCCAGCTTCAACATCAGTCCTTCCAATGAACACCCAGGACTGATCTGCTTTAGGACGGACTGGTTGGAACTCCTTGCAGTCCAAGGGACTCTAAAGAGTCTTCTCCAACACCACGGTTCAAAAGCATCAATTCTTTGGCACTCAGCTTTCTTTATAGTCCAACTCTCACATCCATACATGACTACTGGAAAAACCATAGCCTTGACTAGATGGACCTTTGTGGACAAAGTAATGTTTATGCTTTTTAATATGCTGTCTAGGTTGGTCATAACTTTCCTTCTAAGGAGTAAGAACTTTCCGGTTCCATCATTTCATGGCAAATAGATGGGAAAACAATGGAAAAAGTGGCAGACATTATTTTCTTTGGCTCCAAAATCACTGTGGACAGTGACTACAGCCTTGAAATTAAGACATTTGTTCCTTGGAAGAAAAACTGTGACAAACCTAGACAGTATATTAAAAAGCAGAGGCATTACTTTGCTTACAAAGGTCCATCTAGTCAAAACTATGGTTTTTCACATGCTATGCACTGATATGAGAGCTGGACCATAAAAAAGGCTTAGCACCAAAGAATTGATGCTTTTGAACTGTAGTGTTGGAGAAAACTCTTCAAAGTCCCTTGGACTATAAAGAGATCAAACCAATCAATCTTAAAAAAAATCAACCCTGAATATTCAATGGAAGGACTGATGCTAAAGTTGAAGCTTCAGTACTTTGGCCACCTGATGCAAAGAGCCAATTCATTAGAAAAGACCCTGATGCTGGCAAAGATTGAAGGCAGGAGGAGAAGGGGACGACAAGGACAAGATGGTTGGATGGCATCACTGACTCAGTGGACATGAGTTTCAGCAAACTCCAAGAGACGGTGAAGGACAGAGAAGGACCCCATGCAGTCCATGGGGTCACAAAGAGTCGGACACAACTGAACAACAACAAAAACACAATTTAAGGAAAAAACACAGATGAGAGGATGCTCATTCATGAAGAACATTAATCCAAAGACTGGAAAAGCCTACCAAGAGTCAGACTAGAGAATGAGAAAAGAGCCACAATAGAGTTATGTCACTATGAAATTCCTGAACATCAAGGTTTAAAAAAATTATAAAAGCTTTCAGGACAAAAATATTATATAAAATGTCAGTTATAAAGGCTTGGAATATAGAATGATTAAATTAGACTTCTCAAAAACAATGATGGAATCTGGAAGCAATATTTTTCAATTCTGAGGAAAACTGCCTTCAACCTTGATTATTATACTTAGCTGAAGTATTAATCAAGTACAAGAGTACATTTAAGATATTTAAGACAGGTTGAAGAATGTCCTTTACCAAAGTAAGTAAAATGAGAAAACAAACTTAGTATCCAATGAAACAGGAATTTAAAAGGGTGACAGAGAATATTATTAGAGGATGGTTGTACAACAGGCCTAGAGATAGGGACAGGAAATGAGTGGGCGCAAGGAAGGTCTCCAGAGAAAAAGAGGATCTGATGAATCATCTGATGAGCTTGTCCATATACAAAATTTTATTAAGAGAAGTTACACATATTTGTTGAAAAGATCTCTCTCTTACTCCTCCTCCTGAAACCAAGCAAGACCCTGCAGAGCCCACCAGGTACAAGAACCCCGCCATGTCCCCCATTTCTTTTTTGTAGAAAAAACCTTTAGTCTCATAGGCCTTCCCTGAGGTCCAACAAGCAGATTCAATCAGTTACTAATTAGGGAGGTGAGAGAATGTGAAATTAAAGAAAAAACAGTCAAGAAACAATAGTTCAGAGTCCTAATTCCTCCTCAGGGGATATATGTAACAATGAGTTGTTCTGCAGGCACTAAGACCCCACTCAGGTGGAAGCTGTTGACAACATACTGAGCACAAGCACAGAGACCCCAGACTGGTTGGAACCAACAGGCTGATAATTAAGATACTTGGGTACTTAAACCACTACCCTATTACCTCATCATTAACCAATCAGAAGAAAGTCAGGCACCCTGAAGCCCTCACCCCAAATTTTGCCTTTATTTTTAATTTTTTTTAATTTTATTTTATTTTTAAACTTCACAATATTGTATTGGTTTTGCCAAATATCGAAATGAATCTGCCACAGGTACACATGTGTTCCTTATCCTGAACCCTCCTCCCTCCTCCCTCCCCATACCATCCCTCTGGGTCGTCCCAGTGCACCAGCCCCAAGCATCCAGTATCGTGCATCAAACCTGGACTGGTGACTCGTTTCATATATGATATTATATGTATTTCAATGCCATTCTCCCAAATCATCCCACCCTCTCCCTCTCCCACAGAGTCCAAAAGACTGTTCTATACATCAGTGTCTCTTTTGCTGTCTCATATACAGGGTTATTGTTACCATCTTTCTAAATTCCATATATACGCGTTAGTATACTGTATTGGTGTTTTTCTTTCTGGCTTACTTCACTCTGTATAATAGCCTCCAGTTTCATCCACCTCATTAGAACTGATTCAAATGTATTCTTTTTAATGGCTGAGTAATACTCCATTGTGTATATGTACCATAGCTTTCTTATCCATTCATCTGCTGATGGACATCTAGGTTGCTTCCATGTCCTGGCTATTATAAACAGTGCTGCGATGAACATTGGGGTACACGTGTCTCTTTCAATTCTGGTTTCCTCAGTGTGTATGCCCAGCAGTGGGATTGCTGGATCATAAGGCAGTTCTATTTCCAGTTTTTTAAGGAATCTCCAAATTTTGCCTTTAAAAACCCTTCCTTGAAAGCTATCAGGGAGTTCATGACTTTTTCATCATCCGCTGCCTATTCCCCTTGATGGGTCCTACAATAAGCACTTCACAAACTGGTGTCAGTAAATTGGCTTTGCTGACAGGCAGGCAAATGGACACAATTTCAGTTCAGTAACACCTTCATCACTCTCTCTCTTCCTCTCTTTTTCCTATGTAAGTTTGTGTGTGTATATCATATACAAATGTACATAAATATATCTGTGTAAGTACTTTTATATATTTTCACGTACATTAAGAATCAAGCAAATGAGAAAGCAACAATTATTAACTTTAGGATAAACAAAAAAAGAAAAAAAAGTACAGAAAACAGAAAATAAACACAAATAGGGAAAGTGAACCATGAAATCAGGCTGAGGGAGAACAATGCTTCAAAGAGTTAAATCCTCATCTCTCATAATAGGAAATGAATAGATAATGGTCAGAAAGAATATATTAAGACACTGGCGTATTATTTTAAACCTTGAAGAAAGATACCAAAAGAAATAGGCAAAAGAGTTAAAAGTGCTTACCTCTGGGAAACTGGACTGGGGATTAGGAAGGATTAATCCAACAGGCTGATTTTTTTTTTTTTCTTAAAGTCTTTTGCTTTATTTAAATGTTAAATTCCAGTTAGAAATGCAAAATAAAATTTTTAAATTATATAAGGACCATACATCTATTAGAATGGCCAAAATCCATAATTTTCTTTCTCTACCAAGAAGGACAGAAGGTAATCATCAGATAAAACAATAAACAGCACCAGAGAAATCTGTGTAACAAACCTTGCTAAAACTAGTCTGTGTCTTCCATTAATTTCCCCATATATTTGCCTTCCCACAATTTGCCACCCTAGAAGCACAGTCATTTTCCTTTGTCTTGTCACTTCTCTAAAAATTTACTGGTCTATTGTTAAGATGCTATATACGCCCAAATTCTAACCACCCCTTAGAGTTTCTCATTTCTGAGGGCTCCCATGTGCATGCACAGTGCATATGCTAATAAACTTATTTTTCTCTTCCTAATTTATCTTCTGTCAGTTTAATTTACAGCCCCCAGCTAGAGAACCCAGGAGGGCAGAGGGGAAAAAGTTAAGTTTTTCCTCTCCTACAGCTACAAACTATATAATTCAACCAAATAACATTCTGGAAATGAATGTTATTTCTCCACAAAACTGTGGAGACTATAAAAAAGATCAGTGGTTGCCAGAGGTTAGTGGAAAGAAAAAGATGAACAGAAGGACTACAGAGGATTTTTAGGGCAGTAAAACTATTCCGTATGATACTATAATGGTGGATTTGTGTCATTATACATTTGTCCAAAACCAGAGAATGTACAATATCAAGAGTGAAGCCTAATATAAACAATGGACTTTGGGTGATAATGATGTGTTAAGACAGGCTCATCTATTGTAACAAATGTACCACTCTGGTGGGGGATGTTGATAATGAAAGAGGTTATGCATGTGTGGGGGTAGGGGGTATATGGGAAATCTCTGTACCTTCTGTTCAATTTTGCTATGAACTTAAAGCTGCTCTAAAAAATTGTGATTTTTTAAAAATGTGTATTGTAAAAAGCACGGCATGAAAAAATTATATAGGATCTAACTCTAATAGTGTCTTTACATAGGAGCACATAACCAGGTAAAGCCAATGGGGAGTCAGAACAGAGACTAGGGAGTTTGGTCCAGCCTTGAGTCAGCACTTCACCATCTGGGTACATCTTGGATACATCAATTCCCTCTCATGGGTACATATTCTTCCACTGAGGCCCTAAGAAGTCATACTAGACCCACATGTGTTTGATTAATCAGGAGTCCCACAAAAGGATACATTGGAAAAAAATAATTTGTGATCAAATAACTTTGGGAAGCACAATATAACTAAACTGTCTCTTGGAAACACTGATACACACTAACATCTTAAAGGGGGTGTGAAATCTTATTATAAAGAAAACTTTCCATTTTTTTAACCTTCTTCATAAATCTCTTGGATCATGTGTCTTCCTCACCATGTTTCCCCTTTGAACCTCTTGACAGGTCTCTAAACTATTGTTCTGTAAGAAACATAAGGAAGCACCACCTCTTCTTGTCAATTCAAGCTGCTATGGCAAAATACCATAAATTGGGTAGCTATAGACAACAGATCAGAGAAGGCAATGGCACCCCACTCCTGTACTCTTGCCTGAAAAATCCCACAGACAGAGGAGCCTGGTGGGCTGCAGTCCATGGGGTCGCGAAGAGTCGGACACGACTGAGCGACTTCCCTTTCACTTTTCACTTTCATGCATTGGAGAAGGAAATGGCAACCCACTCCAGTATTCTTGCCTGGAGAATCCCAGGGATGGGGGAGCCTGGAGGGCTGCCGTCTGTGGGGTCACACAGAGTCAGACATGACTGAAGCGACTTAGCAGCAGCAGCACACAACAGATAATTATTTCTCACAGTGTGGAGGCTAGAGACCTGAAATTAGGGTGCTGGGTTAGTCAGGTTTTAGTGAGATCCCTCTTTCAAATTGCAGACTACTATTCTCTTATTATGGTCCTCTCATGGAAGAAAGAGGGCAAGAGAGCTCTCTGGAATTCCTTTCATGAGGCCACTAATCCCATTCATAAGAGCTCTACCCCTCATGACCTAGTAACCTCTCAAAGGCTCCACGTAATAGTACCATCATGCTGCTGCTGCTGCTAAGTCACTTTAGTCGTGTCTGACTCTGTGTGACCCCATAGACGGCGGCCTACCAGGCTCCCCCGTCCCTGGGATTTTCCAGGCAAGAACACTGGAGTGGGTTGCCATTTCCGTCTCCAATGCATGAAAGTGAAAAGTGAAGGTGAAGTTGCTCAGCCATGTCTGATTTTTAGCGACCCCATGGACTGCAGCCTATAGCGGGGGTTAAAATTTCAACATATGAATTTGAAGGGGACACATTCAGTCTATTAACACTACCCTAAGATAATTTCCAAGATGAATATTCTTACATTCCTTCGTTACATAAGATTCCACAGCAATACTCATACAATGGCTCTTGGATAGATTTAAGAAAAGGTACTAATACTTAAATTATTTCTTGCCCTGACTTATTTCTTCAGTGCTGTGAAATAACTTTAAAAGAAGTCATTTAATATAAGATTATGAGTGTCATTTCAGAAATAAAATTCCCATAAAATGAATGATCATTTCAAAGCACAGCTTGGATCTACAGAATCATATTATATAAAACTTTTTTTATGTAGCATAAGTTATGTAACAGATGAAAGTCTTCTTCTCTGAAAAAATGAATAAAACACACACACAGAGGCACTGCCAAAGTGTCAGTGTTTTAACAAAGAATGGAACCAATTCAGTCATTCCTAGGCAAATAACAAATCTTCCTCTTCTGATAAAAACAAATCTTAATAAAGAAAATACAATGTATTATTCCATAGCTGTAAACTAATTGGCTTACCAATTTCTGAACAGAGTTGAAGGGAACTTTTATCTGTCAATGCCACAATGTAGAAAACACTGCTACCTAGATGCAGAGAGAGAGAGAACCTGATTAAAATGCAGTCAATAAGAAGTGTCCGTCATAGATCATAGAGTGCTGAGAGGCGCTCTTGCTTTAATGCCCTGCAAACTGTGGGAGCAGATGCTGTTATTGACTCAGGAGAGCCATCAAGGAAACATAAATATGAAATAGCAGTTATGCAAGAATGTTTAGGGGCCTTGTGGAAGCAAAGGGAGAAGGGGCTTCAAAGCATATCTACCAGGATAAGGCTTGAGAGAGAAGTCTGAATTTATAACAGTCATCAGCTATAGAAGATGCTGGAGACCTTGACATCATTAGCAACAACTCTGAGTAGATCTTTCCCCTGTGGGAAGTATTTATTGGTCAGTTTATAGTCATTATTCCCAATTCTTCCAATTAGGGTTACATGAAAAATCCAACCTGCCAGAATTAAGATTCCATAGAGCTCTGTCTCCCCCAAATCATCACCAGAATCAAGCAGGAAAAAAATATCCCTGTCCAGGTCGATTTAAAAATAAATTGCCATCTGCCACTGGCAGGAAAACTTCTTTGGCCAGAGAACAAAGAGACTATTCCAAAGCCATTGCTGAGTACCTGCTACAGCAAAGAATAAAAACCAAGTGTTCACACAGGCTCTGAGGCTTACAGTTATTAGTACAAAATACGCATATTTTCCACTTCGTTAGCGTTTGGTCAACTCATCTTTTGTTTTCTCTGGATCCACAAGCACACACTTAACTTGAAAATGATATTTTCTCTAAATTAGTTATCAGTAGAAATTAGAGTAAACCAATCTGGTAAGACATCAAGTTGATAAAAATTATCAAGCAGAAAAAAATATCATTAGATGTTGGTGACGACAAACTAAAATCCAACAAGTAGAAAAATTCAAAGCAAGAAATCACGTTTTTATCATGTGAGGCAACTGCATTTTACACTTTCAGTGCACCATGTGGGCCACCAGCCCCCTCTTCACTCCTATACTGTGAGGCACCATGGAACTGGCCAGTAAGAGAACTCAGCCAAGGTCCGCTGATAGAAGACTTTATTCCTGCTAATATGGCTGAGGTTTCATAGTAAAGGAAATCCTAAGATCACAAAGCTCCTTTGTCCAAGATCCATTGTGATTGCCTTATCAGCAAACAAACAAACAAACAAAATGTTGTCTGTCTTATCAGCAAACAAAAGATGTGGCCAACAAACCACCAACCACTGTAGCGGCCCCCCCACCCCCTCTCCTAACCCCTGGGAGGAAAGATGCGTAAGCCTCACATGACCCAAGCAGATCAGAGCGGCTTAGAGGGTAGTTCACTGGTGAGAAAAGATATTGAAACCATGTAACTCAGGCTGGGACTTGAACCCACAGTCTTTTAACTGAGATCATACACTTAGTTTAAGGACTTAATGAAGTTCAGTTTCTTGGTATTGCAGAAAGAATTCAGTGAGAGACAAAGTGATAGGTAAGAAATGGATTTATTTAGAGAGAAACACACTCCACAAACAGACTGTAGGCTATCTCAGAAGGTGAGAGTGGCCTTGAAATATGTTGTAGTTAGTTTTTATGGGTTGAGTGATTTCATAGACTAATGAGTGAGGGGATCATTCCAACTATATCAGGGAGGGGGCAGGGATTTCCAGGAATTAGGCCACCATCCACTTTTTGATCTTTGCTCATCAACTTGGGAACTGTCATGGCGCCTGCAGGTGTGTCATTTAGCTTGCGGATGTGTTACACTGAGCATGTACTAAGGCTCAAGGTCGAGTGGAAGTCTACTTATCTGCCATCCTGGACCTATTTGGTTCTAATCAGTTTATGCCCTGTCTTCAGCTATGCCATTCTTTCAAAACTTGTGCCCTTCCCGCTTCTATCCTGTTTCAATATCAAGAGCCCCAAAGTGGGATCATTGTATGGAAAACGAGTATGGGCAAATCTAGTGTGGACAAAGAATGTTGCCTGCCATTCTAGTAAACAATGAATGCTGCTTACCACCAAGCCATCAGCCACTGCAGCCACTCTGCTGGTACACCCTTAGGGAAATTTAAGATGGAGGAAAACAGGATACTGACCTTAGAAAGTTAAGATGCATATCAGAGGAATAATTTCAACTACCCCAGACTCTCGTATCTTCCCATACATAGAAAAGCACAAAAACATTAACTTGAGATGCCTGGCTTTTGTGATTTGCAGTAATCTTTTTATGTTTGATCACACGGGCTTTTATTTTGTTTTCAGCAAAAATTCCTATGTATCTTGGTTCTTCCCTTACCTCTTTGGAACAGTTCCTCAGAGTTATCTGGCAGGCTGTACCCTGGGTTATAGTCCTTAGTAAGGTCCCCCCAAGAAACACAACCCTCAAATTTTAAGTTGTGCGTTTTTGTTTTTGTTTTCAGCCAACATAGGGAACTGATTCTAGCACAGAGAAGGAATGACTGTGCAGCCCATCCATATCCACTGAGCCCCAGTGTTAGTCTGTGGAGAAAATAGCTGATAACGTCAACATAAGCCTGAAGCCTGAGCTAGGTTCCAAGCCTCAGCCTTTATAAGGATCTGGGCAAAAACAAACGGTATCAGTGAAGAAATAGACAAGAGTCCATCAGGCTATCCAAGATACTTAGCAGCAAAACTCAGTGACAGCATCTGAACAGGCAGATAATGGACTGTCAGGACTTCCCACCATGCTCTCTGCCTGACGTTAAGGAAAGACTGAAACTTTGGTCAAAGGGTCCTCGGACAATTGGGAAGGGCAAAAAAAAAAACCACAGTGGGAAATACTTGATTTCTTGACAAATAAGGCATGTGAGGATGAACAGCATGAAGTGATGTTTTTCCTGAAGCAGGTGAAACAGGTCAGATTCATTTAAGACAGATCATGAATTAATAAATTATGCATATCTAATAACATAAATTAAATAAAACTGTTCATTTCTTAACTTTATTTTTATTTGGCTGTGCCGAGTCTTAGTTGTGGCAGGCCAGATCTTCAGTCTGTAGTTGCACCATGCAAACTCTTCAGTTGCAGCATGTGGAATCTAGTTCCCTGACCAGCAATTGAACCGAGGCCCCCTGCACCGGGAGCACAGAGTCTTAGCCACTAGGGCACCCAGGTCTCTTGCATTGCAGGCGGATTCTTTACTATCTGAGCCACCAGGGAAGCCCACTAGGGCACCAGGGAAGTTTTAAACTGTATTTTTAAACAATGAAAACTAGTAGTCATACCCATTCTCCACCACATGAGGGAGGAGAAAGGGATACCAATTTGAGAAAAACATCTAATTATTTTTCCTTTTTGGAAATATAAAGATGTCAATTTCAACATTCTAACCAGGGCAAAAAAAAAAAAAAAATTAAAACAATGAATAAGAAAACTATCTGAATTTCATGTTTCTCTTTGAAGGTTATTTTCAAAGGACATGACACTGTTTTCTAAAGTCTTTGGAATCTTACAAATTCCCTTTGTTTCAATTTTGCTTGCAAGGGCAGATTTATATTAGCAGGAAACAAGTTAGCAACAATTATTATTATTCACAGAAATCTCTTTACTGAACAGAAAAGCGAGATTATGAGTCTAATGAATGTTTCCAGTGCTTTATCAAATTCGGTTATTTGACCCCTTTCAATGACACATGAAGCTCTCTCTCCCCCAGAAGCTGCAGGAAAGAAAAAACCTTTCATTCTCCTCTTTTTGGGCCTTCTTCATTAAACAGAAAGACTTGCACTCACTGGAACTGTAAGCAAAAAGCAGGCTGTAGATATTAATTTTATTCGTAGAAATGGGGTGAGAAACAAATAGTCTTAGATATAGATGAAAATGGATGGAATAAGTACGAATAGTGGATTAAAGAGAATAAAGCACTAATCTTTCATTTTACTAGGTTAGGCATTTTAAGATTATTTCTCTCTCCTAACTTCAGGCACCCCGGCCATGCTACACCAAAGGAGCCCTCTGCACATCCTTTACACCACTGTCTCTATGGCCAAATGGCTCAGTCTTTGTTCTTCAATTTTCCAATTGCAAATTCACAAAGGAGAAAAATGCTTGGCCCAACTCATCTTTTAACAGGAGGCTACAGATCTTGGGGACATTATTCTTAGGTCACGTATTCTCCCCTCACACAGTCAACTACCACTGTGACTGTAGGAAGATACAAAGTCCCATTGTTGGATTAGCAACAGCAGAGAAAATTTCAATAAAAAAGAAGGTGGAAGGACTTCCCATGCGGTCCAGTGGTTAAGACTCCATGCTTCCAATTCAGGGGCCATAGGTTCCATCCCTGGTTGGGGAACTAAGATCCTACATGTTAGGTGTCGGGGGAAAAAAAAATTCCAAAAAACGGGGAGGAAGTGAAAGGGGCAGGCAATGATCAATAACTCTTGGTTAACGATAAACTATTTTAAAGCTTCGATTAAAATATCTTAGAACTGCACTTACATACATGTTTCTTGGGCTTCTTTATGACTTTTCAAAATTAAACAAATTCTGAAGTATCGTTTTTGGTAAGAGTGAAATAAAAAAATGAAGTTTCATAAAATTCAAATGCAGAAGGAAAAGTCAAATCAATTCAAACAAATTTTGAGAACTTTATTCACTTTAGAATATGACAGTCTAAGATCTGATAGATAATATGATGATGAAACAAACCACCAAGACATTTATTGGGACAGATTTTGCTCTCAGTCTCAAGCACCAAATATCACCCAGTAATCTGTGAATAACTAGTGGTCTTTTCTAGAAGAGAGATAGGGAGGGAGGGGAGCACGAGAATAGCTCGAGCTCTAGATCAGTATGTCACATACTGGATGACAAGTAAACGTTTATCAAATGTATTAATGAACCAAAGCTTTGGTTTTCTATTACTTTAGCAAAGTGAAAGCAATTAGGTAGTTTTAATTAAGACGCTAATGCAAAGTATTTTTCTAAAGATGGGTTATAATGTAAACAGAAGAGGTGGTTTTAACTAGGCAAAGACAGGCCAAAGTACATGTTGAGCAAAGATAGGAAGTGTGGCCTTACTTGGATTTTTCTTAGTGTGAATGAATTTACCAAAGAATATTACTTCCAAGTATTTAGAAAGCATAGGCCTCAGTTCCTTAGTAGTTTCTGGGAACCCAGAGTCCACTCTCAGGACACCTCTGCATAACCAGCAAAGACAACCAGACCATCTGGGGAGCTATCTGCTCTCAAGGACAGGATCTAGGGGTCTAAGCATGTACTGTATCTCCACGCTCCTGTCTTTTTCTGTTCCTTTTGCTGTAGCTACTCCTTCTTCCCCTCTCTCCCAACTCTGTCCTCTCCCACCTTTTAACTAATGGAGAGCAAGGCAGTGAAGTGTACTTTTGGAGTCATTTGGCCACGGATCTTACTCTGACTTTCAATGCCTGTTGAGAGGTTACTCACCCTCACTATGTATTGATGTTCTCACTGGTAAAATAGGATAATTATTGTACCAATCTCAAGGCATGAGTGAGATGATATTTGTGAGGCTCTAAGAACAGTACCTGGAACATCGTGAGTCTTCAATACATTCAATAATAGTATTCTGACATTTGGAATAAAGGTCTAACATTGGTTACATAGAAAAGGTGTTTGAGCATCACATGTTCATCTTCTTGTCCTCTCAAACTGGACCCAACTTAAAAAGGCTTCAGAGGACAAAAGCCCAAACTCAATTTTACCATCTCAATTCACCTAGTGGATACTGAAAGACTGGAAGGCAAGCTTGAACTCTGCCTCTGAGAACAGGAGGCTATATGTATATCCCACCCATAAAAACACACTGCCATCTTGAAAGCCAAGTACGTATATTCTACTACCTCTTTCCGCACTGCTGCTATTTTTTCTGACTTCTCTTCACGTAGCATTTTTATAGATAAAATGTGATCCAACAAGACGCCTTATCAGTGAACACTTTTACTGATAAGTTTATTTGCTAAGAAAGTTGGCCAGGTGAGTTCTCTGTTATTCAAGAGAAACTCTTACTATAAGTGCTTAGTGATGGCACACTGTATAAATTTACAACAGTATCTCTTTAAGCTTCAGTTTCTTATTTAAAAAAAAAAGAGACCATTTTTCTTATTCAATTGCACTATTCAACAGTTTATATTAGAAAAGAGCTACAAGCTTTGTTTTACATTTCTTCAAAATAATAATAAAAACATTTACCGATGGCTTACTATATGCCAGGCTATGTGTTCTAAACACACTGCATAGAATGTGTCATTGAAGCCTCAAAACAGCACCATGAGATAGATTATATTACAGTATCCATTGTACAGATGAGAAAGCTGAGGCCCAAACCTTTCATGTAACTTTCCTAAAATCATACATTTAATAAAGGATAGAGCCAAGGAGTCTATTACTAAAACCTAGACTTTTAACTACTCTATCATAGATATAAAGAGGACAGTTAAGACCATCTTGCTTTCAGGAACTTCACATATAAGAAGGAAGAAAAGCCATATGTTGCACTGTGCTATTAATTGTGGCTTAAGAGACAGAAATATATTTAATAAAAAGCATAAAGTTGCACTTTATGATATCTAATTCCTTTATGCATTAAAGAAATATTTATTTAATGTTCACATTGTGCCAGACCCAGTTTTAAATATCCACAATGGTAGACAAGTGCTTGATACCATTAGCCAAGAAGGAAATAAAAATTAAATCACAATGAGATAAACCAAGGCCAGTTAGCAGAATGGCTAAAGTGAAAAAGACAAAAAATTACAAGGGTTGAAAATAACAAGGAAGTGAAGAAACCAGAAGTCTCACTTATTCCTGATAAGAATGTAAAAAGCTACAATCTCTTTGGAAAACTTGGTAGTTAATAACATTAAAACAACTATTCTATGATTCTGTAATACTACTCCTAAGTATGTATCCTAAAGAAATAAACTCATAGCAATAGATCTACCCACAAAGATTTGTGTAATATTTATAGCATGCTAAGTCGCTTCAGTCATGTCCGACTCTGTGCGACCCCAGAGACGGCAGCCCACCAGGCTCCCCCGTCCCTGGGATTCTCTAGGCAAGAACACTGGAGTGGGTTGCCATTTCCTTCTCTATTTATAGCACAGCAAACACAAAATATGACTTTGTGTGGATCGCAACAAACTGTGAAAAATTCTTAAAGAGATGGGAATACCAGACCACCTGATCTGCCTCCTGAGAAATCTGTATGCAGGTCAAGAAGCAACAGTTAGAACTGGACATGGAACAACAGACTGGTTCCAGATAGGAAAAGGAGTACATCAAGGCTGTATATTGTCACCCTGCTTATTTAACTTATATGCAGAGAATATCATGCAAAATGCTGGACTGGATGAAGCACAAGCTGGAATCAAGATTGCTGGGAGAAATATCAATAACCTCAGATATGCAGATGACACCACCCTTATGGCAGAAAGCGAAGAAGAACTAAAAAGCCTCATGATGCAAGTGAAAGAGGAGAGTGAAAATGTTGGCTTAAACTCAACACTCAGAAAACTATGATGGCATCTAGTCCCATCACTTCATGACAAATAGATGCGGAAACAGTGGAAACAGTGACAGACTTTATTTTTTGGGGCTCCAAAATCACTTTAGATGGTGACTGCAGTCATGAAATTAAAAGATGTTTGCTCCTTGGAAGAAAAGCTATGACCAACCTAAACATCATATTAAAAAGCAGAGACATTACTTTGCCAACAAAGGTCCATCTAGCCAAAACTATGGTTTTTCAGTAGTCATGTATGGATGTGAGAGTTGGACTATAAAGAAAGCTGAGTGCTGAAGAATTGATGCTTTTGAACTGTGGTGTTGGAGAAGACTCTTGAGAGTTCCTTGTACTACAAGGAGATCCAACCAGTCAATCCTAAAGGAAATCAGTGCTGAATATTCATTGGGAGGACAGATGCTGAAGCTGAAACTCCAATACTTTGGTCACCTGATGTGAAAAACTGACACTCTAAAAGACGTTGATTCTGGGAAAGACTGAAGGCAGGAGGAGAAGGGAATGACAGAGGATGAGGTGGTTGGATGGCATCACAGACTCTATGGACATGAGTTTGAGTGAGCTCTAGGAGTTGGTGATGGACAGGGAAGCCTGGCGTGTTGCAGTCCATGGGGTCGCAAAGAGTCAGACACAATGGAGCAACTGAACTGAAACACAAATTAAGTTATGATGTACAGATTAATGAATCTTTACAAACATCTAATAAGATCATGTTTTTTTCCCTTCTCAGTCTCTAACCCCTCAAAGTTTACTACTATCTTGACATCAAAGATGACAAATTAGTTTTGCCTGGTTTTGATCTTTCTATAAATAGACTCACACTCTACTGTACTCTTTCTTTGTCTTACTTCTGTTTTTCAATGTTTGGGATTCATCAATACTGTGAGTTAAAAAAAAAATACTGTGAGTAATCATGCTTTGCACATTCTTGCTTCTGTATAATATTCCCAAGTATGTGCTGTGCTTAGTCTCTCAGTCATGTCTGACTCTTTGAGACTCCATGGACTGTAGCTCACCAGGCTCCTCTGTCCATGGGGATTGTCCAGGCAGGAATACTGGAGTGGGTTGCCATGCCCTCTTCCAGGAGATCTTCTCGATCCAGGGATTGAACCCAGGTCTCCCACATTGCAGGAGGACTTTTTTACTGTCTGAGCCACCAGGGAAGCATTCCAATGTATAGCATTTTAGAATAACTTTACTCAGAATAAAGGGAATACCCAGATTTGTAATATACAGAGCACTGGCTGACAACAAAATGAAGGAAACCAAAATGCTGTCATGCCCGTTGATCTTCAGGGTGGTAGCACATGGAGTCATAGTTCAAATCTACCTCCCATTTGCCAAATAGACCCACCTTCTACTCATTTCCCTGGCCTCTGAGTGTAGAACAGTGATGAATATAATCACCAGCTGAAAGAATCACAAGCCTCTCTGAACTGCAGAATAAGAGTCACTATGGTGGGAAAGATACAGAAGAAATCCCTGAAAGTGCCTCCATGACCTTTATTTCCACCCTCTGGGGAGACTCTTCCTATTCATCATCTTTAGCCACACCTGACATAGGATTGGATCGAAGTCCCTCCATGAGCACTGAGCAGCTTTCCTGGGTGGTTCTTGCCCATGAAAGGTTCAGGACCTCAAATCATAGTTAAGTCTAAATCAATCACAGCTTCTTTGACCAAGTTTGCGCTTCCTTTGCCAAATTAACTCCTTTAAACAGGTCTCCCATTTTGTGATTCCTGTCAGCTCTATAGCTCTGATTTTTCTTTTTCAGGCAGAGTTCTCAGAATAGCTACATTCCTTTGCTTTCTAGCCCTCAAGACTCTCTCATGTGAATTAACTGCATGTACCTTGGTTCTAACGTTTCAGGGGGAACATCTTACATTTAATCTCTTTTTCTTGAATCACTGGAGGGATTTACTGGGCAAGCAAATTTAGGTGGATGCTTACTCTGAAATATCTTAGTTCATTCCATTGTTTTAATATGGAAAGTTTAACACTTGACACAAGATCGAATTTTAATCAGCTTTGAATGCACAGAAGCCTTTTCAGTACTGTTTTTTTCTTGTGAAGACTAAGAAGCAACTGTTTCTTCTAAGAGTAAGTCCTTGAATTTGAGGACTTTCTCTGCTCCTGATTGGCCACACAGAAATTCTTTCCTGAGTTCATCTCTTTCAAATAATACCTTACAAATGCAGCCAATAAAAACCTAAATAAGCTTCTAACATTCTGTTTTCCAATCTTATTCCATACATTTAAACTTTTTTATTTATACATCTCCAAAGTTATCGCAGGAAATAGTTTTATCAACTGATTCACTACTGCATAACATGGAGTTATGTTATCATCATCATTCTCCCTGCTTGCAAAGCTCCTCCACACCTTAGTACTGCTAAAGAAAATATACTTTGTGACACCTGTCACAATGGTAAGGTAGATTTTATCCAGGCGAACTAGTACAATCGGGGTGCTGGGGAAAAATTTACTACCCCAATGTCTCTTTGGGCTGTGGATTATTTCCGGCTGAAAACAATCAAAGGCCCAAACTACTCAGGAAGAAACTGAGACCTCCCCTCTGAACGCCTAAGAGAATGTAAACAGCAGGCCTATTTCTGCTGCTAAGCTATCACCAGAGATCTCTGCATTCTGTCACATACTGTTACGCTTTCCAAAAAATCTATTATTATATTAACAGAGTGTCTTACAATAAATTATAGCTCACAATCAAAGAAGTATTTCTACCTACGGAAAACACCCTGGATTAACAACACAAGGATTGTCAGGCAGGCTCCTGATCCCCACATGGGGCCTGCCGGTAACTCTCCTTCAAACTTCCCCATCCACGGCGCACTGAGGGCCTGGCGGGCAAGGGCAGGCCCTGTGCAGCCGCCAGGAGGGCCCGGGCCTGAGGCAGGTGATCCCACGCGAGGTGCACGTCAGGGGCTGCGGGACTCGGCGTTCAGGCTATCCCGGGATGGTCCCCGGGCCCAGGCCTCGTAGGAATAGAGTTGGCCACGAGCAGGGGCTTATGCAGGACACAAGGCGATGTCAAGGTCCACACAGCTTCAAAACAAGAGTTACCTGTTTCCCTGCAGCCTGAAGCCACGTCTCACCGGAACGCCCGAAAGTCTGCCATGCCCCCCGCAAGGCCTGATAGTCCGCTGAGGAGAAACATTCGGGAACTTGACTCCCACAAACGTTCTGTGTGTCCTCCAACAGGTCGGGCTCCAACAACCTTCTCTACTCCGTATCATGAGTACCCTGCAGCTGATGCGCAGCTCAACAAAGGCTGCTGGCAGAGCTGAGGTAGCCTGGGTTCTCACAGACCTAGAGGTTCCGGGTGCCCTGGGCAGGTGGGCGTTGACGGAACTGCGCAGGCGTGTGCCGCTCCCACACAGCTTCCAGGCTCTCTGGGTTCAGTACGAGTTCGGAAACGCAGAGGGGTAGACTTGGCCACAGTCAGGGACTTCCGGGGGAAACAAGCTGCGTTGGTGCGGTCCATCCTGCCCAAAAGGTAAACAAACAAATAACAACAAAAATGCATATACAGAAAGTTGAGGATCAGAGGAAATGGGTTCAGGTATCAATTGCTCATTACTCACGGTCTGAAGCAGGTCAGTTCACACAAACTAAAAACCCTCTTTCCTAAATAAATATTCTGCCCAGGGCACATTAGCCTAGGGAACAAGCTCAGGTTCTGAATCTCCCTTTGAAAACTCCTCAATCTAAAAGCACTCCTCGTTAGTGGAGTCGGGGAAGCAATCTGTTCCTCTCTCAGCATAACTCCTAAGCTCATTTCTGTTGGAGACGTTATTTCCATACTACCGATACTGTCACCCGTGGTTTTCCCATGTCCAAGTTCACAGTAATAAAGTGAGCAAATAGAAGAACAAATACCTTTCCTCTTCCCCAACCCTATCGTGTCTTCAGATCATTTAAAAAAAGCTTCCTTGTAGTCTAAATGTCTGTCATACCCCTATAATAGATTTTTTAATTCCTTAGAGTTCTCCTTTATCTCTCTTTTCCTACTCTAAGCTTAGGCCCACTTTTCCTTTGACCCAAATCAAAAGTCCACTTAAGTGTTATTGCCCTGTAACACGCTCAGAACCATTCTTCCCGGACAAACCCTGGTCAGTGTCTCAGATTAAATGTGTACAGAGCCATGCCCTCTGTTTAGGCTGAGATCTTTATTAAGTTTGGCTGAATTCGTGGATGTTGGTTTTTCACTGCTAAAGGATGTTGAAGGCAAGACTTCCGCTTCAGGTATTTGCTCACTGGGTCACAAACATCTTTCCATTAGGCTCACCAGACATGTCTGAATCCTTAATGAGTAACCATCTCTTAGGCTCTTGTGTTTGGACTCTCTTGTTTGTTCTTTAGTCCCAACTCTTTGTGACCCCATAAACTGTAGCACGCCAGGCTCCTCTGTCCTCCACTGTCTCTGGGAATTTGCCCAACCTCATGTCCATTAAGTCAATGATGCCATCCAACCATCTCATCCTCTGTTGTCCTCTTCTCCTTTGGCTTTCAGTCTTTCCCAGTATCAGGGTCTTTTTCCAATGAGTCAGCTTTGTGCATCAGGTGGCCAAAGTACTGGAGCTTCAGCTCCAATGAATATTCAGGACTGATTTCATTTAGAACTGACTAGTTTGATCTTCTTGCAGTCCAAAGGACTCTCAAGAGTCTTCTCCAGCACATTCTTTGGGGCTTGGCCTAACCCTCTCATCCATACATGACTACTGGAAAAACCATAGCTTTGACTATACGGATATTTGTCAGCAAACTAATGTCTCTGCTTTTTAATATTTAATATTGATATTTCTGATATCTGATAATTATTGCTATTTCTCCCAGCAATCTTAATTCCAGCTCCTGATTCATCCAGTCTGACATTTTGCAAAATGTACCCTACAGAGAAGTTAAATAAGCAGGGCAAAAAGACAATATACAGCTTTTATGTATTCCTTTCCCAATTTTGAGCCAGTCCATTGTTCATGTCCCATTCTAACTGTTGGTTTTTGACCCTCATAGAGGTTTCTCAGGAGGCAGGTAAGGTGGCCTGGTACTCCCAACCCTGTAAGAATTTTCCAGTTTCTTGTGATCCACACAAAGACTTTAGGGAAATCAATGAAGCAGATGTTTTTCTGGAATTTCCTTGCTTTCTTCATGAGCCAACAAATGCTGGCAATTTAATCTCTGGCTCCTGCCTCTTCAAAACCAGCTTATACATATGGAGGTTCTCGGTTCACATACTGCTGAAGCCTAGCTTGAAGAGTGTTAAGCATAACCTTGCTAGCATATGATAAGACCACAGTCAATCCCTGGGTTGGGAGGATCCTCTGGAGGAGGGCATGGCAATCCACTCCAGTATTCTCGCCTGGAGAATCCCCATGGACAGAGGAGCCTGGAGGGCTACAGTCCATGAGGTCGAAAAGAGTTGGACATGACTGAGCAACTACGCACAGCACAACACAGTAAGGTAGTTTGAACATTCTTTGATATTGTCCTTCTTTGGGATTGGAATGAAAACTGACCTTTTCCAGTCTTGTGGCCACTGTTGAGTTTTCCAAATTTCCTGGAAATATTGAGTGCAAACTTTAACAGCATCATCTTTTAGGATTTGAAATAGCTTAACTGGAATTCCATCACCTCCACTAGCTTTGTTGGTAGCAATGCTTCCTAAGGCTCATGTGACTTGACACTCCAGGATGTCTGGCTCTAGGTGACTGACCACATCATTGTGATTATCCAGGTCATTAAGATCTTTTTTGTATAGTTCTTTTGTGTAATCGTGTCACCCCTTCTTAATCTCTTCTACTTCTATTAGGTATTTACTGCTTCTGTCCTTTATCATGCCCATCCTTGCATGAAACATTCCCTTGATAACTGCAATTTTCTTGACAGGATATCTAGTCTTTCCCATTCTATTGTTTTCCTCTGTTTCTTTGCATTGTTCACTTAAGAAGGCCTTTTTTTTTTTAATCTCTCCTTGCTATTTTCTGGAACTCTGCATTTAGTTGAGTATATCTTTCCCTTTATCCCTTGCCTTTTGTTTCTCTTCTTTCCTCAGCGCTTTGTAAAAGTTCCTCAGACAACCACTTTGCCTTCCTGCATTTTTGTCTTTGGAATGGTTTTGGCCACTGCCTCCTATATGGTGTTATAAACTTCCATCCATAATTCTTCAGGCTCTCTGTCTACCAGATCTAATCCACTGAATCTCTTTGTCACCTCCACTGTATAGGCATAAGGGATTTGATGTAGGTCATACTTGAATGACCTAGAGGTTTTCCCTACTCTCTTCAATTTAAGCCTGAATTTTGCAACAGGGATTCATGATCTGAGTCACAGTCAGCTCCGGGTCTTCTTTTGCTGACAGAAAATTATAGAGCTTTTCCATCTTTGGGTGCAAAGAACATAATCAATCTGATTTCAGTATTGACCATCTGGTGATGTCCATGTGTAGAGTCATCGCTTGTGTTATTGGAAAAGGGTGTTTGGTATGTTCTCTTGACAAAACTCTATTAGCCTTTGCCCTGCTTCATTTTCTACTCCAAGGCCAAACTTGACTGTTATTCCAGGTATCTCTTGACTTCCTACTTTATGGATCAACCTTGTTGTGGCAGAGGGGATTGTGTAACTCAATGAAGCTATGATCCATGTCATGCAGAGCCACTCAAGACAGACAGGTCATGGTGAAGAGTTCTGACAAATCATGGTCCACTGGAGGAGGAAATGACAACCCAGTCCTGTATTCTTGCCTCAAGAACACCATGAGCTGTACGAAAAGGCAAAAAGATATGACACTGGCAGATGAACACCCCCAGGTCAGAAAGTATCCAATATGCTACTGGGGAAGAATGGAGGGCAATTACTAATAGCTCTAGAAAGAATGAAATGGCTGGGCCAAAGTGGAAATGACACTCAGTTGTGGATGTATCTGGTGGTGAAAGTCCAGTTCCAAAAAGAACAATGTTCCATAGGAATCTGGAATGTTAGTTAGGTCCATGAATCAAGGTAAATTGAACATGGTCAAACATAAGATGGCAAGAGTGAACATAGGCATAAGAATCAGTGAATTAAAGTAGACAGGACTAGGTGAATTTAATTCAGATGACCATTATATCTACTACTGTGTGAAAGAATCCCTTAGAAGAAATGGAGTAGCCCTCGTAGTCAACAAGAGAATCCAACATGCAGTACTTGGTTCAACCTCAAAAATGACAGAAAGATCTGGGTTCATTTCCAAGACAAACCATTCAACATCACAGTAATCCAATCTATGCCCCAACCACTAAAGCTGAAGAAGCTGAAGTTGACTGAAGTTCTCTGAAGACTTATGAGACCTTTCTGAACAAATACCAAAAAAATTTTCATCATAGGGGATTATAATGCGCTCAGAGGTTCTTGTACTTAGGCATAAAATGAGGGTGATCAAGCCATAAAGTGAGATACTAAACCTGGAAAAGACAGATTTCCTCATCCATTTTTTTTCAGGCTGCTTATCAGTGACGTGAAAGATCAATTTAGTGGCTCCCAACCAGCATTTTCAAGTAAAGGAAATAACCTTAAAAAAAAAATGGAAAGAAAAGAAAAAACAAACAGGGCTAGCAAAGGGTATGATTTGTTTCACTAAACTGTTTCAGCTGTATATGTGCAGCTTTCTTACTGAGAGACATCAGTCTTTTTAAACAATGTGAAAGTTGTTCTAGATCTATAATTCTTAAATTGTGGTCTCTATACCGGCAGTGTCAGCCATTACCTGGAGATTCATTAGAAATGCAAATTTTTGCACCTCATCCAAGACCTACTTTATTAGAACCTTTAGTGGTGAGGCATAACAATCTATGTTTTAAAAGACCTCCAGGTAGTTCTGATAGACACGAAAAATTGAAAACCACGTGGATCTAGATAATTTAGCCTTTCTTAATCAAAGGACTTTATTTTGGGGGGCTCCAAAATCACTGCAGATGGTGACTGCAGCCATGAAATTAAAAGACGCTTAGTCCTTGGAAGAAAAGTTATGACCAACCTAGATAGCATATTCAAAAGCAGAGAAATGACTTTGCCAACAAAGGTCCGTCTAGTCAAGGCTATGGTTTTTCCAGTGGTCGTGTATGGATGTGAGAGTTGGACTGTGAAGAAGGCTAAGCACTGAAGAATTGATGTTTTTGAACCGTGGTGTTGGAGAAGACTCTTGAGAGTCCCTTGGACTGCAAGGAGATCCAACCAGTCCATTCTGAAGGAGATCAGCCCTGGGATTTCTTTGGAAGGAATGATGCTAAAGCTGAAACTCCAGTACTTTGGCCACCTCATGCGAAGAGTTGACTCATTGGAAAAGACTCTGATGCTGGGAGGGATTGGGGGCAGGAGGAGAAGGGGACGACAGAGGATAAGATGGCTGGATGGCATCACTGACTCGATGGACGTGAGTCTGGGTGAACTCTGGGAGTTGGTGATGGACAGGAAGGCCTGGCGTGCTGCGATTCATGGGGTCGCAAAGAGTCAGACACGACTGAGCGACTGAACTGAACTGACTGAATCAAAAGAGAGATATGAGCCTTAGAGAAAATGTGACTCTTTTCTCCCAGTATGGTTATATAGATAGCTGTAATTGTAGACACAGAGGAGAGAAGCAAATTATCACAAACAATGGATGCCTTAAGGCTTTAGTGCTTAATTCTGTCTTGCAGGTGGTTGAGAAATACTGGTCTAATATCCCAAATATCTCTTGACTCAAATTTATGTGACTTTATACCTAAATTCTCCAAAACATAAAGTAATCCAACACAAAGATTTGAATATAACTGTTTCTGCTCAAAATAGAGTTTCTTCTTATCTCTATTGTTTTCTAAACAATGATCCTATTGTGATAATAAAGAAATTAAGTATGTAACTGTTATCGAGAACAGGAAAATAAGATTTGCTGCTGACACATAATGCCATATTGACAAGTTCTCCCTAGGACAGTGATTTATAGCCTTAATCCTCCTTTCACCCTGTTTTGCTCACAGCACACTCCCAATCAGTATCATTTTTAATCACAATGTTGCTATTCTCATGGGAACTCTTTTGCAGGGAGGGGAGAGCTTGAAAAGTCTCCTTGAGGATTTTAGCCTCCCCATACAATAATGGATCACAACACTAGGGACGAAAGACAAAGTTGCTAATAACAATCTAAGTCGGTAGAGAACATATCGTCCTACCAGAATAGCCTAGTTTTAAATAGGCATTGACTGAGTTCCAGGATGATCCAAGAGCTCAGAGCATAATTCATTGTTGTATATTTATTTATTCCCTGCAAAGAATCACTTTATTCTGTCAGAAGAAAGCAAAATCCAATCATGAGAAAGGGAAAATTTTCTTGTCAATCAACTAATCAACATTTTTCATGTCTATTGTGTATGCATCAGTGTGCTAAGAACTATGTAGGACGTGCATGTGCAGGACGTGAAGTTTATAGCAACTGCATAGAAATGATCAGAACATATGAAATAAGCAACATAAAAATATAACATTAATATTAACTTGTGAAGGATGAAATATGAAGCCATTTGATATGTCTTTTAAGAAAAATGGATTCTTATACCCAATCCTAGAAATGTTGATATAAAACTTATCAGAGGCAGGGCCCAGAATGACACCCAGAGCCCATTTAAGTCTTCCTGATGTTTATGATAGTTAAGCTAGGTACTTGCACCTTCCAAATCCAGAAGAGGAAAATTAATCTCAACTACTACAATCAGGGAACACCTCTGTGGCACAGTTAAGCTGAGCTCAGTTTTGAAGACAGGGTAGAATGTAAAGAAAGCAAGAGAGAAACCAGAGAACATCTTGGCACCTGCCTGAAGCAGGAATGTTAGCTGGAACAAAGTGAGGGATGCTTTGAAAAGGAGAGAATGAGAGCCTAAGGCAGTCAGAGAAGGCTTTGCCAAAACTGAGCCTAAAAGATTGGCAGGAAGAATCTGTCAAACAGAGGGGAAGGGTATTACAGGCAGAGGAATCAATTTATACAAAGTATAGAGATGTAGAAAGGCAAGGTGTGTTAAGTGAATAACAGAAGTTTCATATGACTAATGAAGGGGATCAGAATTTTGCTACTAGCTTGGCAAGTAGACAAAGGATGCCACCTGCCATAGTATCAGCAAAGGAAGGATGTTGTGGTCATCAATCACTGTGGCTGCCCCCCAGTGGTATGCCCTGAGGGGATTCGGGATGAAAAAGAACAGGATACTGTCCCTAGATAGTTAAGGAGTATATCAGAGGAATAATTTCATCAGGTCTAGACTCTTGCATCTTCCCACACATAGAAAAACACTAAATTCATTAACTGGAGATGTTTATTTTTTTCTTTAATTAACAGTGATATTTTGATGTTCTGACTACGTACCTGCTTTTTGTTGCAAAAACTCCTATGTGTCCTGGCTTCTCCCTTTCTTCTTCAGAGCAGTCCCTCAGAGCTATCTGAAAGGCTGTCTCCAGAGCAGAAGTCCTCAGCAAGTTTGCCAAATAAAACATAATTCTCAACTTCTAGGTTGTGCATTTTTTTTTTTCAGTTGACAGGCATATAGATTATTTGGAGCTGAAGTCAATTGAGAATCAACAGATGCAGAAAGAAATCTTCTTGGAGTTTGCATTAAATGACTATAAGCAGAAACTTCTAAGAAACTAGGAGTGTCATAAATCTCCACTCTGAGGGAGTTTTATGGCCATGAAGAAGAAAGTTGGCACTGAAATGAATCTACACACAAAAAACACCTTACAAAAATAATGCTGATCTTTTGTTAGTGTCCACATACATCTACCTTCCCACAATTTACCACCCCTAGAAACTCAACAAAGAGTTGCAAAGAGTCAGACACAACTTAGCAATTAAACAACAACAAGAAACTCAACTTCCCTTCCCTTTGTTTAGTTACTTCTTCACAGTGTATCAGTTCGGTTCAGTTGCTCAGTCCTGTCTGACTCTGTGACCCCATACAATGAAGCACACCAGGCTTCCCTGTCCATCACCAACTCCCGGAGCTTACTCATATTAATGTCCATCGAGTCAGTGATTCCATCCAACCATCTCATACTCTGTCTCCCCCTTCTCCTCCTGCCTTCAATCTTTCCAAACATCAGGATCTTTTCAAATGAGTCAGTTCTTCGTATCCGGAGCTTCAGCTATAGCATCAGTCCTTCCAATGAATATTCAGGACTGATTTCCTTTAGGATTGGATCTCCTTGTAGTCCAAGGAACTCTCATCTGACAAAACATGGTCCACTGGAAAAGGGAATGGCAAACCACTTCAGTATTCTTGCCTTGAGAACCCCATGAACAGTATGAAAAGGCAGAAAGATAGGAAACTGAAAGATGAACTCCCCAGGATGGTAGGTGCCCAATATGCTACTGGAGAACAGTGGAGAAATAACTCCAGAAAGAATGAAGAGATGGAGCCAAAGCAAAAACAACACCCAGTTGTGGATGTGACTGGTGATGGAACTAAAGTCCAGTGCTGTAAAGAACAATATTGCATAGGAACCTGGAATGTTAGTTCCATGAATCAAGGTAAATTGCAAGTAATTGATCAGGAGATGGAAGAGTGAACATTGACATTTTAGGGATCAGTGAATTAAAATGGACTGGAGTGGGTGAATTTAACTCAAATGACCATTATATCTACTACTGTGGGCAAGAATCCATTAGAAGAAATGGAGTAGCCCTCTTAGTCAACAAAACAGTCCAAAATGCAGTAATTGGATGCAATCTCAAAAATGACAGAATGAACTCTATTCATTTCCAAGGCAAACCATTCAATATCAAAGTAGTCACAAGGTATCACTCTTCATTAAAGTGGTATACAAACTCTGTGGGGCTTCCCTGGTGGCTCAGTGGTAAAGAATCTGCCTGCCAATGCAGGAGACTTGGGTTTGATCCCTAGTCCAGGAAGATCCCACATGCCATGGTGCAACTAAGTCCATGAACCACAAATACTTAGCCAATGCACTAGAGCCCTCAAACTGCAACTCCTGAGCCCATGAGCCACAACTACTGAAGCCTGTGTGCCCTAGAGCCCAAGCTCTGCACAAGAAAAGCCACCACAATGTGAAACTCTCGCATCACAACTAGAGAGTAACCACTGCTTGCTGAAACCAGAGAAAAGCCTGCAAAGCAATGAAGACCCAGCACAGCCAAAAATAAATAAATAAAAATTCAAAAATATTTGCCTTAGATATTAAGAAAAGAAATGTGATATATACCTGGAAGAAATGGACAGATTCTCAGAAAAGTTCAATCTTCCAAGACTGAACCAGGAAGAAATAGAAATTATGAACAACCCAATTACAAGCACTGAAATTGAAGCTGTGATCAAAAATCTCCCAAAATACAAAAGCCAAGGACCAGATGGCTTCACAGGAGAATTCTATCAAACATTTAGAGAAGAGCTAATGCCTATCATTCTAAAACTCTTTCAAAAAATTGCAGAGGAAGGAACACTTCCAAACTTCCAAACTCATTCTACAAGGCCACCATCACCCTGATACCAAAACTAGACAAAGACAACACCAAAAAAAGAAAACTACAGGTCAATATCACTGATGAAACATAGATGCAAAAATCCTCAACAAAACTTTAGCAAACAGAATTCAGCAACACATCAAAAAGCTCATACAGCATGATCAAGTTGGGTTTATTCCAGGGATGCAAGGATTCTTCAACATATGCAAATCAATCAATGTGATACACCATATTAACAAATTGAAAGGAAAAATCCATATGATCATCTCAATAGATGCAGAAAAGGCCTTTGACAAAATTTAGCACCCATTTATGATTAAAAGTCTTCAAAAAATGGACATAGAAGGAACCTACCTCAACATAGTAAAGGCCATATATGATAAGCCTACAACAAACATTATTCTCAATGATGAAAACCTGAAAGCATTCCTCCTAAGATCAGGAACAAGACAAGGGTGTCCACTTTCACCACTATTATTCAACACAGTTCTGGAAGTCCTAGCTACAGCAATCAGAGAAGAAAAAGAAATCAAAGGAATCCAGATTGGAAAAGAAGAAGTAAAGCTCTCGTTGTTGGCAGATGACATGATACTGTACATAATTACTAGAGCTAATCAGTGAATTTAGCAAAGTTGCAGTATACAAAATCAATACACATAAATCACTTGCATTTCATCAATCCCATTCACCACTGCAACAAAAAGAATTCAATATCTAGGAATAAACTTACCTAAGGAGACAAAAGAACTGTACACAGAAAATTATAAGACACTAATGAAAGAAATCAGAAGACAACATAAACAGATGGAGAGATATTCCATGTTCCTGGGTAGGAAGGATCAATATTGTGAGAATGACTATACTACCAAATGCAATCTACAGATTCAGTGTGATCCCTATCAAATTACGAGTGACATTTTTCACAGAACTAGAACAATAAATTTCATAATTCATATGGAAACACAAAAGACCCTGAATTGCCAAAGCAATCTTGAGAAAGAAGAATAGAACTGGAGGAATCAACCTTCCTGACTTGAGATTATACTATGAAGCTATAGTCATCAAGACAGTATGCTACTGGCACAAAAACAGAAATATAGACCAATGGAACAAGATAGAAAGCCCAGAAATAAACCCATATGCCTATGGGTACCTTATTTTTTACAAAGGAGGCAAGAATATACAATGGGGCAAAAACAGCCTCTTCAATAAGTGGTGCTGGGAAAACTGGACAGCTACACATAAAAGAATGAAATTAGAACACTTCCTAACACCATACACAAAGATAAACTCAAAATGGATTAAAGGCCTAAGTGTAAGACCAGAAACTATAAAACTCTTAGAGGAAAACATAGGCAGAACACTCTGTGACATAAATCACAGCAAGATCCTCTATGACCCACCTCCTAGAGTAACGAAAATAAAAACAAAAGTAAACAAGGGGGACCTGATTAAACTTAAAAACTTTTGCACAGCAAAGGAAACTATAAGCAAGGTGAAAAGACAATCTTCAGAACGGGAGAAAATAATAGCAAATGAAACAACTGACAAAGGACTAATTTCCAAAATATACAAGCAGCTCATACAACTCAATGCCAGAAAAAAAAAAAAAAAACAGCCCAATCAAAAAGTAGGAAATGGACCTAAACAGACATTTCTCCAAAGAAGACATACAGATGGCTAACAAATACATGAAATGATGCTCAACATCACTCATTATTTGAGAAATGCAAATCAAAAACACAATGAGATATCACCTCACACAGGTCAGAATGGCTCTCATCAAAAAGTCTACAAACAATAAATGCTGGAGAGGGTGTGGAGAAAAGGGAACACTCTTGCACTGTTGGCAGGAATGTAAATTGATATAGCCACTATGGAAGATGGTACAGAGATTCCTTTAAAAAACTAGGAATAAGACCACCATATAAAAAAAAAAAAAGACCACCATATAACCCAGCAATCCCACTCCTAGGTATATACCTTGAAGAAACCAAAACTGAAAAAGACACATGTATCCCATTGTTCATTGCAGCTCTATTTACAGTAGCTAGAACATGGAAGCAACCTAGATGTCCATCAACAGATAAATGGATAAAGGAGTAGGGGTATATATACACCATGGAATATTACTCAGCCATAAAAAGGAACACATTTGAGTCAGTTCTAATAAGGTGGATGAACCTAGAACCTATTATACAAAGTGAAGTAAGTCAAAAAGAGAAAGATAAATATCATATTCTAACGCATATATACGGAATCTAGAAAAATGGTACTGAAGAATTTATTTACAGGGCAACAATGGAGAAACAGACATAGAGAATAGACTTATGGACATGGGGAGGGGGAGGAGAGGGTGAGATGTATGGAAAGAGTAACATGGAAATTTACATTACTATATGTAAAGTAGATACCCAATGTGAATTTGCTGTATGGCTCTGGAAACTCAAACAGGGCCTCTGTATCAACCTAGAGGGGTGGGATGGGGAGGGAGATGGGAGGGAGGTTCAAAAGGGAAGGGATATATGTATACCTATGGCTGATTCATGTTGAGGTTTGACAGAAAACAACAAAATTCTGTAAAGCAATTGTCCTTCAGGGGTTCAGGATGGGGGACACATGTATACCCATGGCTGATTCGTGTTGATGTATGGCGAAAGCCACTACAATATTGTAAAGTAATTAGTCTCCAATTAAAATAAATTAATTAATTTAAAAATAAATAATTTTTTAAAATGTGGTATATAAACTCTGAAGTCCAACCATCTTCTTGGAGTTTTCACTTTATTTCTGTGAAGCATCATGAGCATTAATAATATCAATAAAAATTTGGATGCCTTTTCTCCTGTTAACTGTCTTGTGAGTTTAATTTGTAGGCCCCATTCATAAACCTAAGAGGGTAGAGGAGAAAATTTTCTTCCCCTATACTAGAATGGGAAGAGGAAGAAGGAGAGGCCTATCTGAGAGGGAGGGTAGGAAAAGTGGTCGACATGATTAAGAAGTAAAAGAATAAAACTGAACTTCTCAAACCCTCAGGGGAAAAAGTAAATTGCTGGATACACATGCATATGATATACTGTGTGAGTGATAGGACCCACAAAGAACAGGTAGGTTCATGTCACATATAGAAGGGGCAGCCTCTTCAACCCAAGCCAGTTGCTGCCTTGTTGGGCATGAAGGGCCTGGTGTTGCCAAGTCATCTGATTTATGTTTTCAAGAAAACCCAGAAACCCAAATTTTTAGATAGTATCCCCAAACTTTAAATAATGACTCAAAATTCTTCAAGTTATTTTTCAGGCCAAAATGCCCTACAACTATGGGGCTGATATGGATGCTAGTTTATCATTACCGAGCTAGAGTCTAATAAACTCTTACTACATCCAAATTAGACCAGTGTCTATCTGATTCACCATGTGCCTAATTCATGGGTTGGCAAAACATGGCAGCTAGGCTGAAGAGTTGTTGGGAAAGAAAAAAAAAAATCATGTTTGGAGATTTTATTCTGGAAAGACCTGTTGCACTCTCTCTCTATATATATATATATACACACATCCATATATATATATCAATATGATTTATATCTATATGTATATCTATATCTTTCTCAGTTTAATTATAAGCAAGATATTATTCTCAAACTCTATAATATTCTTCAAAAATTGCCAGGGTTTAGAAAATATACTAACATAGCCAGGGGCATGATTTTGAAAAAAAGTGTTCTTAATTAATGAACAGGCCTACTTCATTCTGTTGTGCTTCACTTTATTGCACTTCACCATTTTACAGCTTGAAGGTTTGTGGCAATCCTGCCTCGAGTAAGTCTGTGCTGTGCTGTGCTCAGTTGCTTCAGTTGCATCTGACTCTTGGCAACCCTATGGACTGTAGCCTGCCAGGCTCCTCTGTCCATGGGATTCTCCAGACAAGAGTACTGGAGTGAGTTGCTGTGCCCTCCTCCAGGGGATCTTCCCAACCCAGGAATCGAACCCATATCTCTGGGTTTTTCTGCATTGCAGACAGGTTCTTTACACACTGAGCTACTTGGGAAGCCCCTTGACCAAGTCTACCAGCCCCATTTTTCCAACAGCATTTGTTCACTTGGTGTCTCTGTGTCACACTTTGGTAATTCCTGCAGATAACAATTTTTTCATTATTATTTGTTAAGATGATCTGTGATCAGTGATCTTTGATGTTACTAGTTGTTTTGAGGCTCTAGAAACTATGCTCATATACTATGCTGCTGCTAAGTCCCTGCAGTCGTGTCCAACTCTGTGCGACCCCATAGACGGCAGCCCACCAGGCTCCCCCGTCCCTGGGATTCTCCAGGCAAGAACACTGGAGTGGGTTGCCATTTCCTTCTCCAATGCATGAAAGTGAAAAGTTAAAGTGAAGTCGCTCAGTCATGTCCGACTCAGCGATCCCATGGACTGCAGCCTTCCAGGCTCCTCCATCCATGGGATTTTCCAGGCAAGAGTACTGGAGTGGGGTGCCATCGCTAACAGTAAATGCTGTGTGTGTTCTGACTGTCCCCACTGACCAGCTGTTCCCTGTCTCTCTCCCTCCTCCAGCCTCCCTATTCTCTGAAACACAACACTAATTAAATTAGGCCAGTTAATAATCCTTCTGTTGATAATCCTTCCTTTATTATGTGGGCCTCTAAGTGTTATAATGCGGTCTCTAAATGTTCAAATGAAAGAGTCACGTATCTCCCACTTTAATCAAAAGCTTGAAATGATTAAGCTTAGTGAGGAAGGCACATCTAAAGTCACAAGAGTTCAAAATTTAGGCCATTTGTGTCAAACAGTTTGCCAAGATGTGAATGCAAAGGGAAAGTTCTTGAAGGAAATTAAAATGCTACTTTAGTGACACACTAATGATAACAAAGTGAGACGGCCTTATTGTTGATATGGAGAAAGTTTTAGTGATCTGGGTAGGTCAAATCAGCCACATTTCCTTCAATTAAAACCTGATCCAGAGCAAGGCCCTAACTTTCTTCAATTCTATGAGGAAGGTAATAAGAAAGATCGAAGTGAACTGAGGTTGGTTCGTAAGTTTAAAGGAAAAAAGTCATCTCCATGATGTTAAAGTGCAAGGTGAAGTATCAAATGCTGATGTAGAAGCTGCAGCAAGTTATCCAGGAGACCTAGGTAAGATAATTTATGAAGGTGGCTAGCAAAAGCCACAGATTTCAGTATAGAGGGAACAGTCTTCTACTGGAAGAAGATGCCATCTAAGACTTTTGCAGCTAGAGAGAATTCAATGCCTGGCTTTAAAAGTTCAGAGGTCAGGCTGACTGTCTTGTTAGTGATTAAGGAAGCTGGTGACTTTATGAAGCTAATACTTATTTATCATTCTAAAAATCTTAGGGCACTTAAGTATTTTACTAAATCTACTTTCCCTGTGCTCTATCAAAGGAATAACAAAGCCTGGATGTCAGTACGTTTGTTTACAACATGGTTTACTAAATATTTTTAGCCCATTATCAAGGTCTACAGCTCAGAAAAAAAAAAGATTCCTTTCAAAATATTACTTCTCATTGAAAATGAATTTGGTCACCCAAGAAATCTGAAGGAGATGTACAATAAGATGAATGTTGTTTTCATATCTGGAAACATGACACCCATGCTGCAGCCCGTAGATTAAGGAGTAATTTCAACTTTCAAGTCTTACTGTTGAAGAAATACATTTTGTAAGGCTGTGGTTGACTTAGCAATTCCTCTGCAGGATCTGGGCAAAGTACAGTGAAAACCTTCTGAAAAGGATTCACGCTTCTAGATGCCATGAAGAACATTTGTGATTCATGCAAGAGGTCAAAATATCAACATGCATAAGGGTTTGGAAGAAGTTTATTTCAACCCTCATGGATGACTTCAAGGTGTTCAAGACTTCTGCAGCAGAAGTACTTTCAGATGTGGTGGGAAAAGCAAGAGAACTAGAATTAGAAGTGAAGCCCAAAGATGTGACTGAATTGTTGCAATCCCATGATTAAACTATAACAGATGAGGAGTTGCTCTTTATGGATAAGCAAAGTGTTTTCTTAAAATGGAATCTACTCCTGGAAAAAACTGTGAAGATTGCTGAAATGACAACAAAGGATTTAGAATATTACATCAACTTAGTTGATAAAGCAATGACAGGGCTTGAAAGAATTGGCTTTGGTTTTGAAACAAGTTTACTGTGGGTAAAATGCTATCAAACAATTTTGCATGCTACAGAGAAATCATTTGTGAAAGATTTAATTGATATGGCAAACTTTTTTATTGTCTTATTTAAAGAAATTGCCACATGTACCCCAAACTTCAGCAACCACAACCCTGATTAGTCAACAGCCATAAACATCAAGGTAGGACTTGCCACCAGCAAAAAGGTTATGACTCACTGAATGCTCAATAATGGTTAGCATATTTTAGCAGTAAAGTATCTTTTTAAATTAAGGTATGTACATCTGCTGGATCATGGAAAAAGCAAGAGAGTTCCAGAAAAGCATCTATTTCTGCTTTATTGACTATGCCAAAGCCTTTGACTGTGTGGATCACAATCAACTGTGGAAAATTCTGAAAGAGATGGGAATACCAGACCACCTGATCTGCCTCTTGAGAAATTTGTATGCAGGTCAGGAAGCAACAGTTAGAACTGGACATGGAACAACAGACTGGTTCCAAATAGAAAAAGGAGTTCGTCGAGGCTGTATATTGTCACCCTGCTTATTTAACTTACATGCAGAGTACATCATGAGAAACGCTGGAGTGGAAGAAACACAAGCTGGAATCAAGATTGCCGGGAGAAATATCAATAACCTCAGATATGCAGATGATACCACCCTTATGGCAGAAAGTGAAGAGGAACTAAAAAGCCTCTTGATGAAAGTGAAAGAGGAGAGTGAAAAAGTTGGCTTAAAGCTCAACATTCAGAAAACGAAGATCATGGCATCCGGTCCCATCACTACATGGGAAATAGATGGGGAAACAGTGGAAACAGTGTCAGACTTTATTTTTCTGGGCTCCAAAATCACTGCAGATGGTGACTGCAGCCATGAAATTAAAAGACGCTTACTCCTTGGAAAGAAAGTTATGACCAACCTAGATAGCATATTCAAAAGCAGAGACATGACTTTGCCAACAAAGGTCCGTCTAGTCAAGGCTATGGTTTTTCCAGTGGTCATGTATGGATGTGAGAGTTGGACTGTGAAGAAGGCTGAGTGCCGAAGAATTGATGCTTTTGAACTGTGGTGTTGGAGAAGACTCTTGAGAGTCCCTTGGACTGCCAGGAGATCCAACCAGTCCATTCTGAAGGAGATCAGCCCTGGGATTTCTTTGGAAGGAATGATGCTAAAGCTGAAACTCCAGTACTTTGGCCACCTCATGCAAAGAGTTGACTCATTGGAAAAGACTCTGATGCTGGGAGGGATTGGGAGCAAGAGGAGAAGGGGACGACAGAGAATGAGATGGCTGGATGGCATCACTGACTCGATGGACTTGAGTCTGGGTGAACTCTGGGAGTTGGTGATGGACAGGGAGGCCTGGCATGCTGCGATTCATGGGGTCACAAAGAGTCGTCGGACACGACTGAGCGACTGATCTGATCTGATGTACATTTTTAAAGGCATAATGTGCACACTTAATAGACTATGGTATGGTATAAATGTAACTTTTATATGCACTGGGAAACCAAAAAATTCATGAGACTCCCTTTATTGTAATATCCACTTTATTGCTGTTGTTGGAAACCAAACCTGCAACCTCTCCAAGGCATACTTATAAGAGTATTTGAGACTCTACAAGATTAATTCTACATGCTAATATTTAGGGAAGGGGAGTACTGTTTTCAGTATGCATTCTGAAAAGGACTTTATTTATTAAATACCATATGCAAACTTTAATTTCATGAGCAACATAAGCAAATCTAGGGTTTTTCTTATTTTCTCCTGTTGGAGAGTCATTCTAAGGGCAAATTCATCAAAAATGGAAAATGCTGTAATTTTTCAACTTCTTTTAACTGAGGGGAAACAATTTTAATTTTAGGTGCCTGTTTAACCAGCTTTGAGAAACTATTCTATGACAAATCTTATATTCTAATTAGTAGCAATTTATTTGTCATTATAAAAACTACCCTTGTATGGATTTTAAAAGTAACTCTTACAAATCTCAGCCACAAATAATTTAACTACTACATAAGTCAGAACTTCACCTATAATCATCTTTAAGGTAGTGACATAAAAAGATGTTCCTCTGAAAACTAAATTCAATTTTCATTTCCATTTTCCCTGTTACATTTTTTTCCCCACAAGTATAGAATATATTTACTCTTTACAAGGATAGTTGGAAAGTTTGGACTTCAAACTACGATTATTCATCATTTCTAGTTGAACACCTTCTAAACAGAAAACTTATCTCTTAAAGATAATCTGATGGACTTTAGAAAAATCTAAAGAAAACTCTTAAATTGAACTGAGGCAAAAACCAGGGTTCCCTCCTCCCAGATCAGTTTTTTCATGTAATTCAGCTCAAATGACATCCTTAGATATCCAGGTTACAATACAAATATAAAATTTTCAAAATAAAATGCAAAAGAGTCCTGTTAGATCCTACCAAAATTACAGCAATATTTACTCTTAAAAGTATTGCAGTAAAGTCCCTTATAGATTTATTTTATGTAATATTAAAAAAAAAAAAACTTAATGTTGGCTACCCTTCATTTACTCTAACAGTTTGCATTAGATAGAGAGAAATAATATATGTAGAGGAGTCATCACTTGTTCACTCACTAATAGTATTTGTTACAACTTACACTGAAAAGTCAGTCAAGGGCTTCCCTGGTGGCTCAGTGGTAAAGAATATGCCTGCCGATGCAGGAGACACAGGCTCAATCCCTGATCCAGGAAGTCTTCATATGCTGCAAAGCAACTAAGCCCCTACACCACAACTATTGAGCCTGTGCTGGGAGCTACAACTACTGAAGCCCTGAGGGGCCCAGGAGCTACAACTACTGGAGCCCGCATACCCTAGAGCCTGTGATCTTCGAGAAGCCACAGCAATGAGAAGCCCACATACCTCTACTAAAGAGTAGCCCCTGATAACCGAAACTAGAGAAACAAGCCCACATGGCAATGAAGGCTACAGCCAAACAAACAAATAAATAAAATAATAATTATAAAAAGAAGAAAAGTGAGTCAAGAATGAAACCTTTTTCCCCTTAAACTGATTTTGCACTGAGAATTACTTTTTTTTTTAGCACCTTCAACAACCCAATGAGAATAATCATTCCATTTTTATTGTTAAGGTAATTACATATAAGATACACTATCATACATAATCTGTTTATTCAACTAGCTAGATATTCCTCCTTTCATATCCTGCTTGTAAATCCTTATTGGACTACTCAGGTAAGAACTATGGATTTAGAGATAACTCCATTTGAAAAGCCAGTTCCTTATTGGTGGTACCATTTTTGACAGACCATTAAGTTCACCTAGCCCTTAGTATCCTCATCTGTAAAATGGGAGTAATACTCATATAGACTTACTGTGCTTGCATTAATACTACGTCAAGAACACAGTGGGTACATAATAAATGTTAATTCCTTCCCTCCACTCCAGATGGTGCAAAATAAAGAATTTTAAAAATTACTGTTAAGGGTGGGAAGCATTTATCCATCAGACACGAAAACGTTTAAGAATTGCAAAATTAAATCTACTAGTACCAGTGTGAATGCCAATTTATAGTTAAATATAATTTTCCAAATATATCATCACTTTGAATACAATTTTTCTCATGTTTTTCAATAATTTCTAAGCACATACCCAACCAGTACATGCCAAGAAACAACCAACTGTGAACCGTGTCACATTCTGCCAAGTCAATAATAGTACAACAAAAAATGTGTTTACTTTTAAAACTGCGTGGATTTAAAGATATATTAGTCTACTTGAGATTGATATGGAATGAAGACCTCCTTTTACCTCCCTCCCCGCTTTAAAAGAAGATGCTTAGTGTCTGGGAAGGGCTTAAGAAGTCAAGAATGCAAAGGGAGGCAATGAAACAATTTTCTTAATCCGTGTCAAGGGAAAGTCGACCCCTCCGTAACGCTGAAATACAACTACTGCAGCCACAAGGAAATCCAGTCTTCTTCCATTCTCTCGGCACTTGGCCCGTCTACCCCTAAGCTAAGGAACTCTCTCGGAGCGCACGATGACCCACAGCTAAAGCTACAAAATGCCAGCTGGCTGCAGACATCCACTCTGGTGACTCTTTGAGACCCAGAGACTCATTCTCAGCCAGCACTCACCCAAATTTTGGGACCCCCACCCCCGACGATCCTCCCCCACCTGCCTCGCCCCATGACTCGCACATGCGTACACCAATTAGAAAAAGTTAGCGCGCTCCCCGCCTCGCCTAAGTCCCCACGCCCAGCTGCCACGCAGCCAGACTTCCTGCCCTTCTTGGGGCCGCTGGCTTCACTATTCAGCAATACGCATGTGCAAAAGGTGTCGCCTGGCCATCCTTTAGCCTGCCGGGGCAGGGCGACAGGCGGAACCAAGTTTCTTGCGCACGCTCCAGGCATGCGCAGTGCAGCGGCTGAGGCGCCAGCTGTTGACTTGGAAGTTCCGGAGAAGCAGCGCATGCGCGAGTGTACGCGTTGCCGGCGAAGAGGGGAGCCTGACGACTCGGAAATTTGAATACCACAGTAGCATGGAGTGTGACCTCATGGAGACTGACATCTTGGAGTCGTTGGAAGATCTCGGGTAAGACTGCCAGTGCACCGGTCTCCCAAACCCCACATTACAGACCTCCCAGGAACTCCTTCTCCGCCTCAGTCAGAGACACCTGCCTCTCCGCGCCGCATCCCGTGGCTCCTGGCTGTCGCCTCCTTGTAGCTCCGGGACCCCAATGCTACGTCCACTGCCTGCCCTGTCGGGTCGGGGTCCTCCAGCTACGACGCCCCTAGGCCTGCCCTGTGCGCCCTGCAGCCGAGTTACCCGCAGCGTTTGTCAGTCATGCGTGTCATTGTCTGGGTTCTGGCTCTCGCCACCACCCTCCCTGAGCTCCTTTCCTTGCTCCCTATCCTCCTGCCCTACCCCCTCACTCTGGAGGTTGCCAAAGTTGATCTTCTGTTTTCCTATTTGTCCTCCAAACTTTCTGCTCCTGTTTTGAGCCCCTAGTCCTACACCACCCCAGTTCTCTCAAAAAAAAAAAAAAAATCTCCTTTGCCCAGTCATGTCTGCATGCACCCAGGCTTCCCTCAGCCACAAGTCTGTGCGCTGTGTCCGTTCCTCCTGCCAGCTCACTTGTGCACTTAACCTTATGTCGCCACCTTCTTGGGAATCATGGGGAGTTTCCCTTGATTCTGACCCTGCTTCATTGAGCCCCATTAGCCCTTTCCCTTCGGGGCATCTTCACCCACCAAGTCTCTGTATTTGTTGTGCATTTTGTCTCTCCCCATGACGGTTACCGAACCGTAATTCATTAGTATCTAGAAGCTGGAAATAGGGCTTCTTATCTCACTGGGTCACCCAGTTCAGGGTGCTCAATTAAAACTTGAGAACTTAGAATTTCTTGGGCTAAATGTGGTTCCAGAAACAAACTGTATGATTAAATACTTGCTTAAAGATATGGTATCCCCCCAAAAAAAGGAAAGAAAGAAAAGAAAAACAGATTTAGGTAACTATATTTATAAAGTAACGTTACCAAAACCTTCCCCTAGGTTTTACCTTGCTGTGGAAAACCTTTCTTATTTAGGAATGGATACCATGAGGTTTTCCAGCATCAGCCTGTTTAAGTAACTTGTCCTGGCACGGATTTTTAGGAAAGGAAATGGTAGTGCTTATCATCTTTTTTTTTTTTTTTTTTTTGTCGACGTGAATTGTCATTGTACTTTTCCCCGGAACTTGCTCTGAATTTTCATGAATATTCTAGGCTTTAGGTGGCTTATTTCTTTGATGAGGGCCTATGGAAAAGTCACACTCGGTGAAATGGTGTCTTTTTGGTGGATCTCTCAAACTTTAAACTGCTAGATGTAAGACATGAAACCATTCAGTAAACATTTTTGAGGAACACTTCTGTTGACAGTGTTGGTCTGAGCACTTAAGGGTAGAGAGTGAGGTAGAAGAGAAGTTCACACTGAGAAAATAACGCTGTGGAGAGAACTGAGGAGAACCAGAAAAAGGAGAGGAAGTGGGGAAGGAAAACTGGAAAAGGAAACAAAGTCCTAAGCTTCCTGGAAGAACACTTAAGGAGGAGAGAGGATGGAGGTGAACCTTATTTAAATATAGTCACTCTGCATGGATAGAGGTCCCTTAACAATTAAGCGATGCCTCTTCTTCCCATTATTGTTCTTTTATTCTCTGTTAACTATGTTTTTCTTCTCTTGGGTAGTATAAAAGTCATTGTCACTATAATAACTCTAGTTAAATAAATCATGGAGATGGGTTGTAATGTAAACCGTGGGATACTCTGAAAATTTTACTATAAATTTTAACATATAACTGCCTAGTTTGGTGGCATTCAGCCATTAAAATTTAGCCTCAATTAAATGACATGTACTTTTCAAGGATTTGCTGTGAAAGATTGAGGGCAGGGGAAGTAGGTGATGGAGGATGAGATGGTTGGATGGCATCCATGGACATGAGTTTGAGCAAACACTGGGAGATAGTGAAGGACAGGGAAGCCTGGTGTGCTGTACTCCATGGGTCACAAAAAGTTGGACATGACTGAGTGAGTGAAAAACAACAACAATTAGAAATAAATGACAATCATTTATTTTTACCCTGGTACACAGTAGGAATTCAGTAATTACTTGCAGGGAAAAACTAATAAAAGTTTAAATGTGTAACAGGAAGAGAAGTTTCTAGGCCCAGTTTTTTTTATTTCACTGTCTATTAATAATTTGATTTTAAATCTAGATGCCAAACTGTACTATATATAACCTCATTTTTTTTGTGTAAGGTTTCTTTTGTCCCATTAAATATGTAAGCATATAGTTATATTTTAAAAAGAACTGAATGTTATTTCTCTGGCATTTCTGTACCTCTAAATATCGAATTACCTTGAACATATTTAATAAGTATTTATCAATATTACATTTAAAAGATAAAATAACCTTCTGAAAAATGTATATTTTAAAATGACTTTGAGAATGACAAAATACTTAATTCTAGCTATTTTCTAGATTGAGGTTCGTTGTTACTATTGTCTTTTATGAATATTTAAACATTTAATAATTTTTTAAAATTATATTTGAATCCCTTACAAAGGATTGGGATTCATTTGCACCAGTTCACCCAAACATCAACTTGCCAGCAATTATTAAATTAATCTTGGCATTTCTCTGCTACTAGTACGTCTTACTAATTTTAACTATCATTAAATATAGAAGGAGATAATAATTGGCAAGTTTTTGCTTTTAAAGACAGTCATTAAAACCTCTAATTAATTTCTGGAATATCTTCTAGAAAAGATAAGCTAAGTTTTATTTCTCAAATAGTAAACTATAGCGTGCACGTGTGCCTGTTCAATTGCTTCAGTTGTGTCGGACTCTTTGCAGCCTTATGGACTTTAGCCCACCAGGCCCCTCTGTCCATGGGTTTCTCCAGGCAAGAATATTGGAGTAGCTTGCCATGCCCTTCTCCAGGGGATCTTTCCAACCCAGGGATCAAACCCGTGTCTTCTGCACTGCAGGTGGATTCTTTACCACTGAGCACCAGGGAAGCCCAAACTATAGTATAATTTATCACTTATAATCTAGTTTTAATGCTAATTCAATTAAAGTGAGAAAGCAAACTTTTGTACAGTGACTAAATGTACAGAGGTTGACATAATTTACTAGTATATGTGAGTCTATTCAGTATTCACATATTTTGAAGGGATTAGCTTGTTTTTTTAATGGTTTATTTATATATGCAAGTTTAGAGATTGGTCATTGTAGCTTTATTAAATCATTGCTTAATTAAATAAAATGTGAATATATTACATTTATAACATATTAGATGTGGTTTTTGTTCTTCTGAAGTGTAATTTCTTACTCACCAGTTACAAGGGTCCATTGTTAGAAGATGGAGCTCTGTCTCAGGCCGTCACTGCTGGAGCCAGTTCCCCTGAGTTTACCAAACTCTGTGCTTGGTTGGTGTCTGAATTAAGAGTGCTCTGTAAACTAGAGGAAAATGTGCAAGCAACTAACAGTAAGTAAACATTTCAGTTTTAGGTGCAAATATAAAAATGAAGTTTGTATTTTGAGTGAACATTATCAGTATTACAGCTGAAATTTCAAATTCTTTATAAATGTAAAAAAAAAAAATTCATAAGGAAACACAATGCTTTTTTCCTCCCTCCATTGTTTTTATAGATAAGGTGATTCTGAGTTGAAAACCAGAATGTAGTCATACAGCTGTTTGTGGAAATTGAAAAGACCCTTTTACTGAGATACAAAAAAAATGGAGACAGAGTATATAAGAACTTTTCATTCTTTGTAAAAATTATAAGATCTTAAATTGGTGGCCAAAACTAGAAATTGGGGTATTTTTCTCTGAGGACTACCAAATTCCAGAAGTATATATAACATGTAAATACATTATAATTCTGTTATACATGAGGAGAAAAAAACACTTTATTAAGGATCTTTCTGTGTCATAGGAATGTATCAGTAGGTGCATCACAATCAGATCCATCATCGTCAGATTTATGGTGTGGAGAGCTGTTTGATATTTGCCAATTTTGTTACTGCTTTAGCACTAATTTTGATGCTGTGAAAGAATCAAAAGCTTGGGACCTGACACGCCACAACCTGGTTCCCTCCTATCATAGGTAAACCCATAATAGGAAACAAAGAAAAATGCTCACTTGCTACTCCACCCTTGTGGAAAACTATACACATAATCCCCTCCTACAGAATCCCATTTCGAAGAGCTTTACTCTTATGTATTTAGTATATTTAATGTGTATAGTTAGTTGCATTCAACTGTAATTGTTAAGGAGAGTATAGTGTAAAAGTAGTAGCAACAGCTTACACTTACTGAGCACTAGCCATATTCTAAGCACTTTACAAGTGTTAACTCTTTTAAGCCCCAGGGCAACCCTACCAGGCCGCTTTTATTCCTCCTGTTATATATCAAACAAGGAAGCACAAAGGTTAAGTCCCTTGCCTGAGGTCACACAACCAGTAAGGGATGCAGGCAGGCTGCAGCCCCCAGCAGTCAGGTTTGGGAGCCAGTGTTCTTTACATTGCCTGTTTCCCTGACATTTCAGAGACTGTGGGTGCCTTTGAAAACACTTAATACTAGATGGTAACTGTTTATAACCAGGAGCCCTGTTCAGATGAAAACATACAGAAGTCAATACAAAACAGGTAAATTATAGTGTTTTAGTTGAAGTTGAGAGGGAGTGCTTTGAGATCTCTCTTCTCCAGCTGCCTCTAACAGAGTTCTTTGAAACTCTAGAATTCACAGAACACAGCTTGCAAAACACTGATAGTGCATTCTTCCCATTTTATAGGTAAGAAAATGGAGTCAAATCAAGTGACTCTCTCAAAGTGTATATAGTTAAATTTTACCCCTTTGCAATACTGGATAGAGTACTATCAAAACAGTAAGGAAGAAGAGCATTGCTTTTTCTTGGTTCACCAAGTAAATGCTATATCTGACATGTTATGAGAATACAGAAATCCAAATCATGTTCACCGTCTTCAAATGGGAATTTTAGACACAACGGAAACAAATGGAGATTAGAACAGTAGTTAAATGGTTCACTTTGTGGTTCACAGGGAAAGAAACTCGGTGAGTGCAGCAGGCTTTGGGGAAGGTTTCATCAAGGAGCAAGACCGTTGGATTTTGATGGATATGTGGGATTTAATTGAGGAGGAGAGGATAGAGGGCCTATCATTCACAGGGAGTCACTTAAGTTAGGACATGTAGGTAGAAATGAGACTGACCATTTCCAGGATGGTGAGGAGACCAGCCTGGCACAGCTAGAAGGAAAATTTCTGGAGGTTGTAGTTAACTACTATATACAAGTAATAGGAATTACTCCTACCAATATACCAGAAAGGGCAAGCAGAGAGGCTATGAAGAATCTTTAAAGGCAAACAGAAAAAATTAGATTGGATGAGGTGGAACTTAGGAATCCATTAAAGGTAGTAACCTGATGAAAACTGTTTAAGAAAGCAAACAGGCAGTTGTGTGAGAAAGGATGGATTAGAATAGAAAGGAACTTTTGTTAGGAAAATACTATTAAATTTTTCAATTTATAGATAATTACTTTGCCAATGGGGAAAACAGTAATTTTTGTTAAATAAGATTATTTTCATTCTTAAAAGGCCCAAGTGAAGCTGAAGAATTCCAGCTTGAGGTGAGTGGGCTACTAGGGGAGATGAACTGTCCATATCTTTCACTGACATCTGGGGATGTGACCAAGCGCCTTCTCATTCAGAAGAACTGCCTCCTTTTGCTCAGTAAGTTCATGGCTACTAGAATGTAGCTATTATTTTCTGTTTATGTTTTCCATGACTAATAAAACAGTTGAAAGAAAACTTTGTTTAAAATTTCTAACCAAGAAGCTAATGGTGGGTTCATGCACTGGTAGCAGTGTCCTTTTGTAATCGCTACTCTTACAGTTTAAGTGCAGTGTGGTGCTCAGCCTGCTGTTCTTCACCTAACATGACCAAAAGTAGTGCTAAAGGGTTATCCAAGTGTGGCATCATCCAAACATCAGTGTTCTAGACCAGAAGCACACTAAAATCAACTAGGAAGATACTATGGAAATAATGAAGGTTTTTTTTTTTTTTAATTTGTGGACAGTAACCATTCTAGGCACAGTAAATGGAAAATGTAATTATTTAAAGTATTTTGTGTTGTTATTTCTTTGTGGCTGGGTAATTATTTGTGGATTTTGATTTTGTTTGTAAAGATGTCAAATTACAATGTAAGCATTTCTAGAATACTATTTGGATTGTTCCTGTACTTACTGATCAGTTGGGAAGTAAATTTTTATGAAAAGTTATTTCCTTCTATGTTATTTTTTTAAATATACTAACTACTATTTTTCTTTTCACCCTGAGAAACAGTAAGTAGACTCACAAAGTTTATTGCTTTATGTAAACTCTCCAATAAATAACCACCAGTCACTTAAACTCAGAATTTTTGTAGCATTCTGAGACACATTTAGATTAAGCTTTGGTTAAGTGAATATTATAGTTCTTATTATGACAAACACAGTTCAGAGCATCTTTCAAATGTTTGTCTTTACAACTTAACTTTGGCTTCTGAAAAATGATTCAACTCCAATTTTGAATGTTTAGTTTTTTAAAAAGCGTATGTTCATAGCCATTATATTTAGGAACTAAGGTATTCTAAAATCACTTTAACGTCCCCTTTGTCAAATGATTGTTACTAGGTGGGTATAGGGGTGGTGGATGGGTGCATATTGTTAGATATTGCTTCAGATACTGATATTGCTGGCATGTAGTTCTTATACATGCATTCATTATCCTTCAAATTGTATAATTTCAGTAACTGGCTCAGCCACAGTATACTCACTGAATCTTCCTTTGTAGCACTGCTTATCCTTACCAATACCTGATATTTGGCACTTAGAATATGTTATCTTACATAGGAAGACAACAGCTGTGTGGAAAGCTCAGTAAGGACCCTGAATTAGCTAATTCTTCCAGAGAGCTCAGAGTTTGGTCTTTCTGTTCCTGATACTTATAAAAAACCACTTGGAATATAAATATTTTATAAAAATGCCTTTAACTCTTTCCTGTTTCTTAAGCAGACTGTTCTGAACATTATTATTTTGGACTCAGGGTCATCATTATATTTTAATGTGCTGTTACCTCAAAAGCTCTTCAAGAATATACAACTGTTTGCTCCTCAACTAAATGACTAAATCAACTAAAGCTTACTCTGCTTTTGGAATTCTTCATACATACATACACACTGCTCCCTTCCTTCTCTTTATCTTTGCTTCTGCTCTTTCCTCTTTCTGAATATTCCCCGGTTTGTATCCTCTCTCATGCTAGTACGCATTTATGTACATGTACTCATTCTCTTTTCAGTCTGTATAAATATTTCTCATCTTTCCAAGTATCAGTTGTCACATCTCAGTGCTATAATTTTACTTGCTTCTTGCAGCACCCTACCTTATTGAATTGAATCTTTTAATACATTGTGTCCTAATCCTCGTTAGAATTATTAGTAAAACAGAATAGTGTATTCTCTAATAGTCTATAGTGGCTGAAAAACTCTCATGTGTCAGGTTAAGAACTGTTGTGGCTGTTCATTGGCCTTTGTGGTTGTCAGGATATTAATATTTCCCTTAGGTATAATAAGTCTGGTATCTTTGTATGCATATATTCTTTATTTCTAATTAGATTGTCAGTAGAGATAATCTTTTTTTGTTGTGTTTTATATCTTTCGTGCCTTTTCTGATATTATGAACCCACCAGTTACAGTTAATGCTTTTTGATGATAATTGTGTTGGTAAACTAATTTTGTGAATGCCTGAGCTATGTTGTCCCAAATTTAGAGACCAATTTATTAAATAATATATATGATTTTCTAGAGCAAGGGTTGGCAAGCTTTTTCTTAAAGGGCCACATAGTATATATTTTCTGCTTTGTGGGCCATAAGGTCTCTGGCAACTACTTAACTCCACTGTTGTAGCATGTAAGTGGCCATAGATGACATGTAAACGAATTTTAGAGTGTGGCAACGTTGCAGTAAAACCTTATTTACAAAAACAGTTGATTATTTTCATGGCAGTGGGGTTTTACTGTTTTGATCTTTTAACTCATGCAGTTTGCTATACAGAACATGTTAAGATTCTATCAAACCCATTTAGGATGACCTTTCCAGAAACTTAGTTATGTTTATTCTAGAATAGGATTTGGCAGCTTTTCAGAAATGGTCTGCTAAAATTATGACCCCTGTACTTCTCACATTACACCTTGGGTGTAGGAAATGAGATATTCAAGCTGATCATTCTTTTATACTTACTGTAGGGCTTAAGAGCCCAGAAAATGTCTTTTTCCAGCTCTCTTCCTAATATTGTCAGAAGGTTCTCACTTTGTCACATAACCTGAAATCCTACGATCCAAATGATTATTAAACATAAGGAATAAGATTGAATATTTTTACCTTCAACTGATTTACCTGAAGCAGATTGCAGCCCTCATTATACCTGGCTGAAGTCAACAAACAAGGGAATGATACTGATATGAAAGGACTCCGCCCAGAAATGATTAGAAAGTTTGGGGTTTTTTCTTTTCCCCCAGGGGAGGGGGTGAGAATGAGGAATGTAGGAGGAAAGGGAATGTTAAGAAGAATATAGATGAAAGAAGGTATTGTGTGACCTCCAGAAGGTTACATTAGGCTACTGGAGACCATGCATAAAAAAGGTGTTTGTAAATTTAGTACCTTCCCCCTTCTCTTGAAAGTGAAGCTTTGACTACTTAAAAATACTCTTTCACTCCAGTCTTAAACAGACTACTTGAGTGTTGGAAGGTAAGAGGGCAAGATAGTTATATCACTGGTGTGTATCAGTTGTGAGAAGTAAAATATAGATATATGTATATATATAACTTTTTTAACTGTTGCTGAAAATTAGCCACCTGCCATCTTTGCCAATTTGTTAACAGATGCCAACCCATGTTCTGGAGGTTCCTTAATAGTGAAATACAAGAATCAGATTTTAAGATGTGATCTACCTTGATCTTTTGGTTTCCAAAAAGAATTGTTTGCTTTTAAATCAGGCTTTAAACATATATTGGTTAAATACTGAATTACAGAACCAGTTTATGTGTTACATAATTTTCAGGTAAAAAATGGTTTTTCTTTCTTGTTTTTATCCATTCTTGCAGCTTTATTACATATCATTAGGTCTATAGAGTTGTGACTCCAGACTTATGACTATTAATTGTAGCTGTATCTCATTTTGAAATCTTATTTTGTTTACTTCAGCATACCTCATCTCAGAACTAGAAGCTGCCAGAATGCTCTGTGTGAATACTCTTCCAAAAAAAGCTCAAGAAGGAGGCGGTAGTGAGGTCTTTCAAGAGTTGAAAGGCATATGTATTGCTCTAGGAATGTCCAAACCTCCAGCCAATATAACTATGTTCCAATTCTTCAGCGGGATTGAAAAAAAAGTAAGACCTTTAGTACCAGATTGTAGTGTATTAAAGGCATAGTCCTACAGTTGTTTGAAATGAAGCAAGTTAATTTCTCTTAATGGGAACCTAATGTACATATTTTTAAGTGATTGTTACTAAATGAGTTTTGCATTTTAAATCCTAGATACCGTCAAGAAAAATTGGTATTTTACTATTTTTTTAAACATATTAGCATGTTTCTTTTTCAAAAAGGAACCTTTGCACCTTGATTTATAAATGAAATAAACTAGAAATAATGTAAAGAAAATTAGGACTTAAGTCCATTTAAAACTTATTTTATCATTGAACTTCGATACAATTAATTTTAAGGTCTTTATCATTAAATTTTACCACCATTCTCCCCATTGACTGGACAGAAAACAATGTAAATGTTTTGGGATTTTAATCCAGTCACTTTAAGTCTTACATGTTTCATTTGACAAATTAGTTATGGTAACTGCTAATATAATCTAGTACATGAAAATAAGTCAGAATTGTTTTTATACCACATATTTTCAACAGTTAAGAGTCTTTATATAATTGATTAGGAACAAGCAATTTCAATTAAAAAATTAATGAACAGAAGAGAATGATAATTATTATAGCAGAGTTATTCTCTATATGCATATCTGCTGGACTCTTAAGAATTGGTGTATTTGCCTTGTGGGGTAAATGGACACCATGATGCACAAATTTAGCTGAACTCTACCGGGGAGCAGCAGTGTATCCATAGTCCATATTTTTCTGTGTGTTCATTCATTCATTCAGCAAATTCATATTGAGTGCCCACTGTTGTCAGGCACTGTTCCAGGTGCAGTGAAGGACTCATACTTCCATAGACACCTGAGGAGTGGGTCAAGTGAGTGTCTTTATCGTGTGGGTCTTGTACATTTCAAAACATCTCCACCTTTGCCTCTGTCAGGAATCTTCTTTTGATGGCAGGATATGATGGGAGTTGGGAAGATGAGGAGGATGTGTTTTACTTTTAGATTTGTTTATTCATTCATTTATGTTTTTGTGTCAGTTAAAGGAAACATTAGCAAAAGTTCCACCTAATCATGTGGGAAAGCCTTTATTGAAGAAGCCAATGGGACCGGCCCACTGGGTGAGTAGTGAGCATCCTGAGTAGACTTTGTAAGGAGCCATCTACCTATCTCAGGATATTTATGTTTGTGCTTTGAAGTTATATTCTCTAATATGGTGGACATCCTTAGAATCATTTTTGTAAGTCTTAAGATTTATCCAAAATAATTTTATGTAACGTTAGAAGTACTTCTTTCATAATTTGTAAAAAATTTCACACAGCTGATTAAATTGAAGTTCAGTATGATGCATGTTTCTAATTGCCAAATGGGTTGCCTTCAAGCCAAAAGCTTCACTGGGCTGAGCTCCACACAGTGTGTTATAGGAAAACTAAATGAGAATTTTGTACTTACATATTCTTTGTTCTATTTTGAGATGACATTATTATGCCTGTCATTTCATTAGTTTATTATAACTTATTATTCTGTTTAGTATATAACCTAAATCATTTTGTGCTGATGCTGGGCATTCAGTTGTGAATGAAGCAGTTTCTCCCCTTTTGGAATAGGGGGTCAAGCAGATTTAAATTCTAACTGGTCTTTTTAATTTTGTTTCAGGAAAAGATAGAAGCAATTAACCAAGCTGTGGCCAATGAATATGAAGTTCGGAGAAAGCTGCTAATAAAACGTTTGGACGTCACCGTCCAGTCTTTTGGCTGGTCTGACAGAGCTAAGGTACACATTAAATCACTGAAAAGAGCAGAGTATTTCTGGACATGATCTTTAAACATACTTAACACAGCTTAGAGAAGGCAATGGCACCCCACTCCAGTACTCTTGCCTGGAAAATCCCATGGACAGAGGAGCCTGGTAGGCTGCAGTCCATAGGGTCGCTATGAGTCGGACACGACTGAGCGACTTCACTTTCATGCATTGGAGAAGGAAATGGCAACCCACTCCAGTGTTCTTGCCTGGAGAATCCCATGGACAGAGGAGCCTGGTGGGCTGCTGTCTATGGGGTCGCACAGAGTCGGACACGACTGAAGTGACTTAGCAGCAGCAGCAACACAGCTTAGACATAGTGCAGACTATAAGAGAAATACGTAGGAGATACACTTAGGGGTTTTTCTTTAGGGAATTACTGAGGAGCCATTCAGCAATAGTGAAAACATTTATTTTTCAATTTTTTAATATTTTTCAGCAAAGCTATATGTTGTAAACCCTACTGGAAGTATCCATTTATAAGAGAAAAGTAGAGTAGCTAAAAATTACTAAAAATAATAAAATTTTAAATTACTTGTTTATTGTACTTTAAGCTAACAGTTTAACTTGCTAATCAAATTAATTAAATTTAAAATACTGATTTTGGAGGACCAGATATTGTGACCCATTTATAGAGAATTGGAGAATCCAGTAAAACTTCATTTTCTTACAGCTTAAATAAGATAATCCAGGTAAAGGTCTTGGTCATTCCAACCAATATTTATTAAATTATCTAGTATTTTATCAGTAAGTGGTAATTAATTGGCACAATTGGTTAATCTGACCTTCTTAGAACCCTGAAATAGAACTAATTCTTGAATTTATGTGGAGATTGATCCAAAATGTTAGAAGTTCCCTTAATGGTGGATTCATTTTTAAAAGTAGATTTTTTCTGAACTTTAATTGACTGAGAAAAGGTTTTTATTTAGTTCTCCCATTATCTTCCTAATACAATAAATGTTAGTTTCACCTAAAATCTTTAAACCATAGTATAGTCCTATTTAGCTGCTAAATTGATGGGGTAGATATTTACTGAATTACAATATCTTAGTGTTGGAAAAGGGTCTTAGAGATCAGTCTTAACTCCCCTCATTTTGCAACTAAAAACAAGTGGAGACCCAAGTAAACGGAAGGTTTTGCCTGAGATCTCACAGTGAGTCAGTAGTAACACAGGGAATAAATTGTTCTTTTTTGGGCCTGTTGTTGAGGAGATAGCAGTCGTTTCTTAAAATATCTTTGATGATAACAATCATTTCACTCTTGGCATAATACTGTACTTTAAAAACAAAAACCTGCAACTTTGAGCTAGAAAAGCATGCAGTGATTGACAGATGTGCATGGACCCAAGGTATTAACACTGCAGCTCTGGGCTTAACACTGCCATTAGCGGACTCTACTTCTGGGGTTCTGATGCAGGATGTCTGAGCTTCTGTTTACTCTTTGAATTTTTGTTTCATGTAATGAAATTTGTGTATTTATATCTCACTTTGAAATTGCATTATAAAATCAGTTTTATTTGAAGCTTATATGAAACTATTTTCTCAAACTTGTTTCTATTCACCTAAAGATTGATTGAGCCCTTACTGTAGGTACAATAGTGACCACAAGGAAATGAAACACAAGACATTCAGGAAACGTTTCCCAGACAAGCTAATCTCTTTAGCCTTTTAATTATTAAAGAAAATTAAAAAAAAAAAAGTCCTTTGTCATCCCACTGTCTTCACCACGATAGCTGTTTCATTTTAGCATTATCTTCTTTACATATATAATCATAGTAAACATCTCTTTTTACACCTTTTCACATAATATAATTTAAACTTTTACCATCAATATTTGAGTACCTGCACATCACTAACAGACTGAGCAATTACGTTTTGTTCTTGTGCTGTTTTCCTGTGTATTGTAGCTGTAGCTGTTGCTTCCAAAATTTAATAGGTAAGAATTTGTTGTTGTTTCCCCGCATTTAGGTTACTTTAATTTGCATTTATTGATCTGTCTGGAAAACATGTTTTGTATTTATTGGAACTTTATTTTATCTTGTGTAAACTTGCTCTTTATATCCTTCGTTCATTCATCTTTTGTGATCTTAATGTTACAAATACATTAAACGTACTTCTACTAAATGGTTATAAAGTAGACTCTCTTTTTCTTATTTATAATAGAAATGCCTTCATTTTATCTATTTAAATATAAGGTACAGATAAAGTGAAGGCATTTGAGACCAATGGCATGGGAAACCTTTTTGTTCCACAGTCTTAAAGGGAAGCCCCTTTATCTCCATACCCCTTCTGTCCCCTTTATCATTCCTTGTTGTATCAGCAGGTCCGACAGCTATACTCTAAGATAGTTCATCACTAGATAGGAGCAGTGGTGAGTATGTAACTTTTTCTCTCATTTGGAGCCTAGTAGATACTATCATCAAACATTTGGAAAATCTTTAACTTGTTTAGTATCAGTTTCTGTGTCACGTTGAAAACCAACATTTGTCTTTGAACACTTTCTTTCAGAGTCAAACAGAAAAACTGGCGAAGGTTTACCAGCCAAAACGCTCAGTCTTATCTCCTAAAAGTACTATTTCTGTTGCCCACCTTTTGGCTGCAAGACAAGACTTGTCAAAGATCTTAAGGACGAGCAGTGGCTCTATAAGAGAAAAGACTGCCTGTGCCATCAATAAGGTGACAAGACTACCTTTTCTTTCTAACTCATTTATTTATGTTTTTAAAATAAAGTAATTTAAAATTTAAAATATCTTTCGTATCCCATAGGTGTTGATGGGCAGAGTTCCTGACAGAGGAGGTAGGCCCAACGAAATCGAACCTCCACCCCCAGAGATGCCACCATGGCAGAAGAGGCAAGATGGCCCCCAGCAACCAGCAGGAGGACGAGGAGGCGGGAGAGGGGGCTATGAACATTCCTCATACGGAGGACGAGGAGGTCATGAACAGCAAACAGGAGGCAGAGGTGGACGCGGCGGCTACGACCACGGTGGCCGCGGGGGAGGAAGAGGAAATAAGCACCAAGGAGGCTGGACAGACGGAGGGAGCGGGGGAGGGGGCGGCTACCAAGATGGCGGTTATCGAGATTCGGGTTTCCAGCCCAGCGGCTATCACGGTGGCCACAGTGGTGGCTATCAGGGCGGTGGTTATGGTGGCTTCCAGACAACTACATACACAGGAAGTGGGTACCAGGGTGGTGGATATCAGCAGGACAATAGATACCAAGATGGTGGGCATCACGGCGATCGAGGCGGGGGTCGTGGAGGGAGAGGGAGTCGTGGAGGCCGAGGCGGACGCGCTGGCCAAGGAGGAGGTTGGGGAGGAAGAGGGAGCCAGAATTATCATCAAGGGGGGCAATTTGAGCAGCACTTCCAGCATGGAGGTTACCAGTATAATCATTCTGGATTTGGACAGGGAAGACATTATACTAGTTGAGGCTACATAGAACCTTACGTTTTGCTAGAGCTCAAGTAATAGAAACTTAGTTTCAGAATCCTGAATTCAGCATTGATTTTGAATTAATGTGAGACCACCGGTGACAGGCAGATTCCTGCTTGGCATAAGCATTTGTAGGTCTTCATACAATACTGTTCCTTTGGTTTTTTTTTAATGGACTTACATAATGCCGTTTATTTGAGAAACACATACAATATCTCTCCTTTGTATGAAGAATTTCTTAAAAGGTAATTAAAACTGCCTTGAACTGACCAGTAGACTAATTCCACAGTCAGAACATGTGTATTTTTCTGAGGAAATTACTTGAACAAGTAGTTTTCATGTTTTCAATATGCAGTTTTGAAAAATGAGAATTCTTCTAGATTTTTTTAGATTTACAACTAGGAAACCTTCCTCATATTAACAATCCATTTATATGTGTTTTCCTTAAAGTATTCTAATGCCTATTTTCCAAGCACAGTTCTGCCCTGATTGGCTTTTTCTTCAGAGAGGTTATGCAACATTAGCTTCATGATAGAACTTTAAGGTCAGTTCCTATTAAATGAGCTCTTCTGCAGATAGCACATTAAGTAGCCTTATCCTTTTGACAGAATACTGTACCATATGCTCAACTCTGAAAACCTTGAACACGGCCAAAATCCATAAAGATTATAAAAGCAGACTAAGTTGTGAACCTATAGTACCTGTAGTCATTTAGTTAAGTTTAGCAATTCAAACTGACCTGCATCCATTCAAAACAAGTTCCTCTTTCAACTTTATTTTTACTTGAAATCTGCTAGAAGAAACAGCAAACTGAAATTTGTTTTATGCACGAGTTAATACCACTGGCTCAGCAGATACAAGTTGGTTTGCTTTGGGCAGGAGACTTTTTGTAATGAAAGAAATGCACTACCGAGTAAGAGGACAGACTTTTGCTTAGAGCAGGAGGCCCTTTATTATTGCTGCAGAAAACAAAAGCCTGGCTGAGTTGATGTTTGACACTCACCTTTACTGAAATCTACATGACGCTTCTTGCTGGGTTTTTGTACACGTAAATATTGTCAAGCTGTGAAAGAAAACGGCTGGAGGTGTGCTTTGTGTGAAAGGTGAGCAATAAAGTATCTGTATGTTCTCTCTTTGGTTTGAGTTTTATTTTAGACACTTTTTTTAAACTGATGAGTTTGAGCAAGCTCCAGGAGTTAGTGATGGACAGGAAGCATGGCGTGCTGCAGTCGATGGAGTCGCGAAGAATTGGACACGACTGAGCAACTGAACTGAACTGATTCTGGACGCTTGCTTCAAGCTTATGAACTAAGGCCTTTGTTCCCCAAAGATTCTAAAGTGTTTCCTTGGAACATATAGTTTGTGGTAAAAGATAAAACCTTACCCTAAGTAAGTTGAAAAAGAGCCATTTCCGAGTTTACCTTTTACTATCACTTTATAGCTGGATAATGTCACTACTCATCCCTGACCACTAGGTGTCGCTGTTGCTACACGGTCTGTCGGGCAAAGATCTTTAATGGCCCTGATGTATTAGGGGCCTTTTTTGTTTGTTTCTCCATTCTTAGAGACATTTTGAATGAAGTGAATTCAAAATATATATTTATAAGAAGAAATAGTATTTCCTTTTCCTATTGGGCCTTTTAGAGTAAAGAACTCATAACTTACCATTAAAAATATTCTGTTTGCTGTTAAGCACATTCTTTTGATTGCCTAAACCATTTTAAAAAGCCTTGATCATTTTGTTAATTTTACCTGTTTATTAGATTTTTCAACTGGAATTTACCATTCTAAAGTGTTCAGATTTGAAGATAATTTAACATACTTTTATTTATCATTAAAGATTTTAAGTTGTATCTTGAAAGTTTTAAGTGTCTCTGCTTTATGCTGTTAAATATGTTTAGTATGTATAGGAATTACCTATTAGAAACAAAATTGTCAAGGTTTGTATCTTAAAGTAGTATCTTAGAATGTATTAACGCATACCTTTGTGTTTGCTTTAATCTGTTTTCTAGCATCAGTCTCCACATTGTACTTAATGAACATGTTTCATTCTTTCGACAAATAGAATTTTGATTTATTTTTATGGTTAATAGCTTACATTTCTTATGTCATTTTTATATGATTACTTTTCATGTATGAGCATAAAAGAACACAAATGATATATTTCTTGACAATGCACTTATTCTGCTTCATATCAGAACTTTATTTTCACATTATAATCCCATAAAAGAATTGTCTTTTAGTTTCTTTTCTTTGACATATATTTTAGTGCTCTAGAAAGAGGATATTTCAAACCACTAGTCAGTTTTGTTATATTAAAGTTCTTAGGTTTATTTAGAGTGTTGATTTTACATACGTTCTTAACCTTTACTTGTAGAAAATAATGACTTACTGGTATAGGGAATGTAGGAATTTCTTGGAGAAACAATTTTTAGGAGGGAATTTTTGACGTGTGAAATCTTAAAATATATATATATTTTTTGGCCACACTGCATAGCATGCAGGACCTTAGTTCCCCAACCAGGGAAGTAACCCACCCCCTGCAGTGAAACCCTGAGCCTTAGCTGCTGGACTGCCAGGGAAGTCTCAAGATACTGTTTCTTGTTGGTGTTTTGTTTCCACCTCTACCAGGAGCTAGAACAGGATGTCAACATTTTCTGTGAAAATTACCAGAGATATGCCACTACCATTTCCATTTCTTGCTCTAGGTCCAAAGCTAGTGTCTGTTGGCTACCCCCGAAATATACCACAATGGCATATTGATTATTTTAAATTAAGAAACTGCCAACGAAAGAGGGACACTGACCCTCCTTTCTGTCTCACAGAAAGCAAGAAATGAGTCTCTCATGTGAAACATATACTCCATGCACCTAAAGATAAAAGGATACCCTACTTGTGGAAGGTAGGGAATTCAGGTTGAGAAGCCCATATAAACAACCTTGTTACTTGTTTAATTTACTACCCCAAGCCCAAACTATTTAGAGTTTTCACTAATTAAGTGCCCCAAACCTGAGTTTCTTTGACCTGTTAATTCATCACAAAAAAGATTTTTTTTTTCTTTTATCTAAAACTTGAAAGCCGCCTTCTTTGGCTGGGTTCCATTTCTGTGAGACCTCAGCATGCAGAAATTAAAATTTGTTTCTTTTTCTTCTACTAATCTGTCTTAGGTCAATTTTATTATTAGTCCGCAAGAACTCAAGGAGGGTAGAGGTGGAAATTTCTTTCTTCTCAACACATCCAACTGGAATAGAGCTAAATAAATTCATGCTGAGGGAAAGCATTTAAGTTTGTTTCTATGTACCGCTGATCTTTGAACAATGAGGGGGTTAGGGTTGCTGACGCTCTGCACTGTGCATTCAGCTGCAGATTGTATAGCACTGTATTTATTGAAAAAAATCCACGTTTAAGTGGACCTGTGCTATTCAAGGAGAAGGCAATGGCACCCCACTCCAGTACTCTTGCCTGGAAAATCCCATGGATGGAGGAGCCTAGTAGGCTGCAGTCCATGGGGTCGCTAAGAGTCGGACACGACTGAGCGACTTCACTTTCACTTTCATGCATTGGAGAAGGAAATGGCAACCCACTCCAGTGTTCTTGCACTGCTGCCATCTATGGGGTCACACAGAGTTGTACATGACTGAAGCGACTTAGCAGCAGCAGTGCTATTCAAACCTGCATACTTAGTTGTTTTTCCACTGCCCGGGTCATTTACATTCTTACACTGACTTTTTTTTTGTTGTGCTCATCCTACCATTTTGGACACTTTATTTGCCTGTGTTACACTATTTTGAAAATAGATTTTTAATGTGTGTATACTACTTAACCATCTCCCCTTTAGGTAACCTGGATGGTATTTGATTCAATTTTATCTAAAAATACATTCATCACAGGGTATCTAATATTATATAAAGCTCTTTTCCCCCTACTTGTTTCTCTCATTTTCCACTAACATGGTAGTCACTAGAAATGCTATGTGTTGCTCAGTGCTACACATCCACATTTGTATAGGTTAATGTGTTCCAAGGGTTCAGATCAGTGTTTAAGCAGGTATGTATGTCAGTGTTGAAACTCTCCTTCACCTTGGGTTTTTTGAGTCACCTGCAAAATTGTGTTGCTAAAGACGTTGCATAAACTTAACAGTTGGCGTGAGAACTTCCATAGTAAATCATTCACTGCTCACTAAATGTAAATGCAGAAGCCTAGGGTGGAAATGGAGAAAAAAAGAAATTTAACATATTTCCTAGGAATTTGAGGGAAAAGCTTAGGGGAAAAGTCTATGAAAATGACCAGTACATGTTAAGTTACTATACTTTCCTCAATAAGAGAGGCCTGCACTTCAGTAAACACTTGAATGCTGCTCTATTCAGGCACCATGTTGGGTATTTGAAGCACAAAGGTCAGAAAGTCCCTGCCTTGGAAAATGTCCAGAGGCAGAGCCAGAAATAGATGATTGTATCATAAGATAATAAAAACTGAATATTGTACCAGGGAGCTAGGCTAGCACAGTGTCAGAATTGCTCATATGAGATGGAAATTGCCTGGAGAAGTTGGGAAGGTTGCAGGGGTCAGGTTATGGAGGGCTCTATGTACTTTCCCAAGTAAACTGAACCTAATGTATGTGCCTTAGTATGCTGAGGCTTGTAGCCTGGTCAGTTTTGGATTCTATATAATAATCACTGGCTAAGAAGTAGAGAATCAATTTAAGGAGGGAGGAAAAGATTGGAATCAGGAGCTTAGAGCTTAAATTAATATAGCATAATTGAGCAAAAGCACAAATTCAGGAAATATTTAGGAAGTAAAATTATAGGATTTTTTTTTGTTTAGAGTAAGAATAAGAAATCAGTGTGACTAGTTTTTTGTGTGTGTGTGCTGTATTTTCTTTTTTTTTAATAATTTGTTCACTTTTAATTGAAGGTTCAGTAGAGACCAGTTGTGTGGTATAGAAGACCAGTCACAAGTCGAGTCACAAGTTTCACTAACGTGAAACTACAGAAAAATTTGTTTCATTCTAACTAATCTTCAATTATCAGAAATTTATTTAAACATTTCAAATGAAACAACTGGAAAATAAACCCTAACCTAAAGGAATGAGAAAGGGCTATTTGATAATCTTATTTACAATGATGATGATCTATAACAGTTTAATATCTTGTATGTGTGTGCTATATGCTTAGTCACTTCAGTTGTGTCCAACTCTTTGCAGCCCTTTGGACTGTAGCTTGCCAGGCTGCTCTGTCCATGGGATTCTCCAGGCAAGAACACTGGAGTGGGTTGCCATGCCCTTCTTCAGGGGGTCTTCCTGACCCAGGGATTGAACCTGCGTCTCTATGTCTCCTGCATTGGTAGGCAGGTTCTTGACCATTAGCACCACCTGAGAAGCCCTTAGTATCTTGTGGGGCTGCTATCAGTTAACTTCTTATCCAGTTACTGAAGTGCTTGCTATGGAAAAATAAAAGTGATTGAAAACATGTTTCCCCAGAGGTACTTTCTCTGTAACAAACTAGAGCTATGAATGTGTATCTGTATTAAAATTCGAAAGCAATGGCTGGTTGCAAGAAATACTTATCTAACGATTTCATTTAGAACACTTTAGAGGCAGGTAATCTGGATTCAGAACCTGGTACACTAGCTCTATGACCTTGAACAAGTTATTTAGTTAAACCGTACCGGGGTTCCCTAGTGGCTCAGCAGTAGAGAATCTGCCTGCCAATGCAGGAGACACAGGTTCAATTCCTGGGTCAGGAAGATCCCCTGAAGGAAATATGAGGAGGAAAGAAAGGAAGGAAATGGTAACCCACTCCAGTATTCTTGCCTGGGAAATCCTGTGGACAGAGGATTCTGGCTGGCTACAGTCCACGGGGTTGCGAAGAGTAGGACGTGACTTCACAACTGAACAACATCACCAACAAACCGTACATAATCTTCCAATCTGGAAAATCTGGATAGCAGTTCCCGCCTGCATAGGACAAGTATGTGGTTTAAGTGTGATAATCTGTGTTAAGTGCCTACCATAGTGTATGGCACGTAATAGGCATTCAGTGTTTAGCAATTATCACTACAGAGGTAATACTCCGGAACACCTTAAACAGAACCTAAGAGATTATATATCTTTTCCCTTCCTGTTTCATTTTGAAACAAATACTTCAAAGAAGTACATGGCATTCTCTCCTACAATTTCAAAACAGCCTAAAATATCCCAATTGCCTGCACATACAGAGTCTATGATGGACAGTCACTATGCATCCTTTTGCTTTTTAGGTTTTTGTTCTTTTTTTTTTTTGGTCTGACAGGAGAATTCTTTTCCAGTGTATTTAGTGTGTGTTTAGAACAGCCTTGTAACAGCATCATCAAGGAAAACCAAGGGAGTGAGTCGAAGATTAGGAGACTCATTGCTCATTGGCTCATGTTACAGAATTCTTTTTATATCTTTTTTGAGTGTTCCTTCTAGGTGAGCATCTATTTTTTTTTTTTTCATCAAAAATCAATCTAAAATAAGAAGGTAAGTGGATGTCTGTGATTTAGCATAATGTTTTTCCAAAATGGAATAAACAAGAAAACACAGTCATTGCAAGGGATATGCTGCTTGAACACATTGCTTTAGGCAAGAGAATACATTTAAAATCCTCATTTTTCACAAGTATTCTTTCCTAAAATGAGCTGAGAAAATGTTTTCCCACTTGGCAAAAATAAAAAATTCCAAAATACATCCCACATCTTCCTCTTACAAATTGACTCATCTAGAGACACTGAGTTCAGAGCAACCGAAAGAGTACTGGTTAATCATATGGATTCTTTTAAATATATAAATAGACTATTTTACATAATCTATTGAGACACACTGGATTAAAACTCACGGGAAAAATGTTAAGTGACTTTCAGGGGTCTTTATGCCTTAAATAAAATAGAACTGATTTTATCAAATCATGTCATGAGATATGTATTCTGATCACTATCAATACTCATTTCATTTTACAGAAAACAATAAACATTTAAACTTATGATAAAACTTTAAAAAGTGCAGATGACCAGAAAGGCTTAAATTGATAAACTAATTTCTGATTGATAAATGTCTTCATGTGTGTTTGAGGAATAATTCATTTCTAATGCATTGTCCTGAACCAAAGAAATTTCTGCCTGTATATTATATACCAGACCAGCCCCTATTTGAAAATATAAGCTCTGTCTTTGAGTGTATAGAACACCACCTTTAAAGTCATTTTAGCCATGGGAAAAATAAGGGTAATAGTGTGATATACTGGAAAGAGAACTATATTAGGAGCTGAAAAAAAATGGTTCTTGTCTCAGTTCTGCTAATAACTAATTCTATAATTTTTGTGTTTCATTAAGTGATTATTAAAAGCATAACTATGCATTCTTCTGTAGTCATTCTTAGGAATTTGTTGCAAAGGGACACTTGGCACTGTTCACCTTGCCTCAATGTGTTCCTGTGTGACACAGACCCTAAGGAGGGTTAGTCCATGCTCCCATGCTCAGTCACTAAGTCTTGCCTGACTTTTTGTGACCCCATGGACTGTAGCCTGCCAGGCTTCTGGGTCCATGGGATTTCCCAGCAAGAATACTGTAGTGGGTTGCCATTTCCTTCTCCAGGGGATCTTCCTGACCCTGAGATGGAAACTCAGGGTCCATCTCCTGCATTGCAGGGCAGATTCTTTACCACTGAGCCACCAGGGAAGCCCAAGGAGGGTCTGTGCCATTCTTTTATGATGATTATTTAATTTTTGAATAGGTAATAACATGGATCAAAATTTGAAATGTAGAAATCTCACTTTTCCCCTCAGCCACTGGTTCACAGACATCTAATTTGTTAGGAGTGTGTGCATTCATGTGCTCTCATTTAAACATAAAGAGATTAAATGTATTCATTCTTTCCCCTCATTTGTACACAAATGATGGCTGCAATACATACCATTTTTCACTTTGATTTTTATTGAATATTTATTTTGGAGACCATTATCACTTCATAGTTTTGTTTTAACATCTAAATGGTATTACATTATGTGGATATAGCCATTTATTTAACCGAAGCTTTATTAATGAACACTGGGTTATTTCCAGTTGTTTCCCATTCCAAACAATGCTGTTGTGAAAAACATGCTCACTTTGTATTTCCCTTATGTGCAAGTGTATCTTGAGAGGTCATGAGTAACAGCCTGGATTCTGAAGACATGCTGCTGGGATTTGAAGACTGGCTGCACCGTTTAATAGCTGTGCATCCTGGAGCCTGTGATGTAACTTCTCTGTGCCTCACGTTTCTTATCTGTAAGAGCTCAGGGTATTGAAAAGACTGAAAGAATCCCTTTCTGTAAACTACTTGAGTGAGTGCCTGACATAGAGTAAATGCTGTGTCGGTTGCTGCTGCTACTGTTATTATTATCACCATTATTTTTAGGGTAAGTTCCCAGACATGGAACTACTAAGTGAAAAAGAAAATAGAGTTCTAATTTTGAAGGGTATTGCCAAAATAGTCTTCAATCGAGATTCTACAAATTATTACCAGCAATGATGTGTGAATAGAATGTTTCTCCACATTCATGCCCAGAAAGTATTTAAAAATTTTGAATCTGATGAGTGAAAACTATTATTGCATAGTAGTAAAACAAGTTATTGCATAGTAGTTTAAAAACTTTTAAAAAGGTTATATTTCTTTTTTGTGAGGAGGGTAATATGGTTTTATGAGTCCTATGGATTTCTTTTGGTGTGACTTACCTGTTCAGTTCCTTTTCCCATTTTATTTGAAACCAGGATGTTGAATTTGTTGTATGAATTTGTAGCTCTTTATATTAAATAATCTGTGTGTTAGTGGTATGACTTGCAAATATTCTGAAACATGTTTTAAATTTATCTTTTGAAAACTTTTGCTGGGAACAGCCACTCAGACTTATTTATTTTTTACATAGCCGATTTTTATGTCTTCTCTTTTATGATTTCTGGATACGGTCATGTTTAAAAAGGCATTCACTTTCCAAGATAACAATTTAAAATAATCATTCCATAGTTTACATTCCATAGTTTACAATCATTCCATAGTTACATAGTGGTTTGATTTTTTTTCCATTTAAATCTTTTATTCATTTGGAAATTATTGTGCTAGTTTTCAGCTATTGATCCAAATTTAAGGTTGCTACCCAGTTGTCTCAAATTATTTACTGAGTAATATCTGTTTTTGAAATGTAATGAGATGGCCACTTTATTGTATACTTAATTACTGTATTATCTCTCCTGTTTCGGACTTCTTAGTCCTTTTCTATGGATTCATACCCTTTTAATAAACTGTTTTATGCTTTAATATCTGACAGGGCTAACTAGTTCTCACTATTGCTTTTTTTCATATACTTCTTAGCTATTTATGTACATATTTTTCTTCCTGTAAACTTTAAAATCAGTTTGCTAACACACAAACACAAAAATCCTCTTGGTGTTTTTTGAAGTTCACAGTAAAGAATTCAAAGGTTCACTTGAATAAAACTAAAATCTTCACGATGTTTCCTTCCTCTCCAGGAACTTGGTACCTTTCCATGCATTTCAATCTTGTTTTGTGTCTATCAAGAGCACTTTAAAGCTTAGTTTGTTTGTTTCTTATTAAGTTTATTCCTTGATATCTTAACTATTTTGTCACTTGTATATGAGGTCTTTTACTTTCTGATTACTGTCCGTATTAATGACTGTTATTTCTATTCATTTAATACCCAGTTATTGGTTTTTCTTTTTGTTTGTAGTAAGTTTCAGTTGATTCACTTTTAGTGTCTCAGTGTAGTCACTTCACAGTAATTGTTTTTGCCTACTTTAAAATATTTATACTCCTATTTCCCTTTTTATATTCTGTATTACTTAACACCTCTCAAAGGCAATGTTAGATAATAAATGATTATAGGCCTTCTTATCATCGGCAAGGCTTTACTCACAATGCTTACAATGTTTTCTAAGTATCTTCCTGGTTTGGCAGTTGAGATAAATACATTTTAATCACATTCAAAAGTTTTTATCTATTTTTTTAAATTGTTTTTTATTTTCAAGAGTTTTAAATAAAAATGGGTATTGAATTTTGTCAAATATTTAGCATTTATTAAGACGATCATATAATTTTCTCTTTAGATTTTAACCTAATCACATATTCATAGATAAAAGAATACTGAACCATTCTTAAATTCCTAGTACTAACCTGTATATTTTGCACTGTACTTAAAATAGTTCAGATTTGCCTTGATATTCATAAATGATATTATTCCAGTTTTCTTTTGATGTCAGTATTATGTTTGACTTACTTTAAAGTTTTTAGGAGTCTTCATTATGTTCTAGAACTATGTAAATTATACAGAATTAATCTATAATTTAAAAGTGTGATAACAGTTTTTAGTAGAACTATCTGAGTCTGATGATAACTTTGGACAGCAACTCTTCAATGACCCCACTATTGTTTTCTTAAGTCAGGTTTTGCAGATTGTATTTTCCTAGAAATTATCCATTTTAACTAGGTTTTCTATTTTCCCTTTGTTTTAGGTCTAAATTTAAATAGTCATTTATTTTTATTCTTTCTTGTATATTAATGTATTCATATATTTAAGACTGACTTTTCCTCTTATGGGCAGTGCTTATGTGCAACTTGTAGGAAGTATGTATAGTGTCTTCAAGATCATTTCTTATAAATTCTTCAATTTCTTCTTAAAGATTTGAAAGAGGTAACTTTTGATTTAACTTCTGGATTTTAGGGAATTTATTTTTCTAGTTTTGCCATCAAGTTCTAATTTTATAGTATTATGATAAAGTTTTATCTCTATTATTTCCAAACTTTGGAAATTTACTGATGTTTTTCCTTGTGACCTAACGTATGGTTGATTTTTGTAATTGTTTCATTGAAGAAGACAGAACTAAAGACAGTCTGTTTTTAGAGGACAGGGTTAACATGGATATGCATTAATTTTTAACCATGGTTTAGAGTACAGACTCTAGAGCCAGACTTCAGTTCAGTTGCTCAGTCGTGTCCGACTCTGCGAGCCCATGAATAGGACAGGCACGCCAGGCCTCCCTGTCCATCACCAACTCCTGGAGATCACCCAAACTCATGTGCATCGAGTTGGTGATGCCATCCAGCCATCTCATCCTCTGTCGTCCCCTTCTCCTCCTGCCCCCAATCCCTCCCAGCATCACAGTCTTTTCTAAGGAGTCAACTCTTCGCATAAAGTGGCCAAAGTACTGGAGTTTCAGCTTTAGCATCAGTCCTTCCAGTGAACACCCAGGACTCATCTCCTTTAGAATGGGCTGGTTGGATCTCCTTGCAGTCCAAGGGACTCTCAAGAGTCTTCTCCAACACCACAGTTCAAAAGCATCAATTCTTCGGTGCTCAGCTTTCTTCACAGTCCAACTTTCACATCCATATATGACCACTGGAAAAACCATAGCCTTGACTGCTGGTGCTGCTGCTAAGTCGTTTCAGTCGTGTCCGACTCTGTGCGACCCCAGAGACGGCAGGCCACCAGGCTCCCCCGTCCCTCTGGTTCCTCTGCCTTTTCTAAAACCAGCTTGAACATCTGGAAGTTCATGGTTCATGTATTGCTGAAGCCTGGCTTGGAGAATTTTGAGCATTACTTTGCTAGCGTGTGAGATGAGTGCAATTGTGTGGTAGTTTGAACATTCTTTCGCATTCCCTTTCTTTGGGATTGGAATGAAAACTGACCTTTTCCAGTCCTGTGGCCACTGCTGAGTTTTCCAAATGTGCTGGCGTATTGAGTGCAGCACTTTCACAGCATCATCTTTCAGGATTTGAAATAGCTCAACTGGAATTCCATCACCTCCACTAGCTTTGTTCGTAGTGATGCTTTCTAAGGCCCACTTAACTTCATATTCCAGGATGTCTGGCTCTAGGTGAGTGAACACACCATCATGATTATCTGGGTTGTGAAGATCTTTTTTGTACAGTTCTGTGTATTCTTGCCATCTTTTAATATCTTCTGCTTCTGTTAGGTCCATACCATTTCTGTCCTTTATCAAGCCCATCTTTGCATGAAATGTTCCCTTGGTAGCTCTAATTTTTTTGAAGAGATCTCTAGTCTTTCCCATTCTGTTGTTTTCCTCTATTTCTTTGCATTGATTGCTGAGGAAGGCTTTCTTATCTCTCCTTGCTATTCTTTGGAACTCTGCATTCAAATGGGAATATCTTTCCTTTTCTCCTTTGCTTTTCGCTTCTCTTCTTTTCTCAGCTAATTGTAAGGCCTCCTCAAACAGCCATTTTGCTTTTTTGCATTTCTTTTCCATGGGGAAGGTCTTGATCCGTCTCCTGTACAATGTCACGAACCTCTGTCCATGGTTCATCAGGCACTCTATCAGATCTAGTTCCTTAAATCTATTTCTCATTTCCACTGTGTAATCGTAAGGGATTTGATTTAGGTCATACCTGAATGGTCTAGTGGTTTTCCCTACTTTCTTCAATTTAGGTCTAAATTTGGCAATAAGCAGTTCATGATCTGAGCCACAGTCAGCTCCTGGTCTTGTTTTTGCTGACTGTGTAGAGCTTCTCCATCTTTGGCTGCAAAGAATATAATTAATCTGATTTCAGTGTTGATCATCTGGTGATGTTCATGTGTAGAGTCTTGTCTTGTGTTGTTGGAAGAGGGTGTTTGCTATGACCAGTACGTTCTCTTGGCAAAACTCTATTAGCCTTTGCCCTGCTTCATTCCATTCTCCAAGGCCAAATTTGCCTGTTACTCCAGGTGTTTCTTGACTTCCTACTTTTGCATTCCAGTCCCCTATAATGAAAAGAACATCTTTTGGGCGTGTTAGTTCTAAAAGGTCTTGTAGGTCTTCATAGAACCGTTCAACTTCAGCTTATTCAGTGTTAATGGTTGGAGCATAATCTTAGATTATCGTGATACTGAGTAGTTTGCCTTGGAAATGAACAGGGATCATTCTGTCATTTTTGAGATTGCATCCAAGTACTACATTTCGGACTCTCTTGTTGACCATGATGGCTACTCCACTTCTTCTAAGGGATTCCTGCCTGCAGTAGTAGATATAATGGTCATCTGAGTTAAATTCACCCATTCCAGTCCATTTTAGTTTGCTGATTCCTAGAATGTTGACGTTCACTCTTACCATCTCCTGTTTGACCACTTCCAATTTGCCTTGATTTATGGACCTAACATTTCAGGTTCCTATGCAATATTGCTGTTTACAGCATTGGACCTTGCTTCTATCACCAGTCACATCCACAGCTGGGTATTGTTTTTGCTTTGGCTCCATCCCTTCATTCTTTCTGGACTTATTTCTCCACTGATCTCCAGTAGCATATTGGGCACCTACCGACCTGAGGAGTTCCTCTTTCAGTATCCTATCATTTTTCCTTTTCATACTGTTCATGGGGTTCTCAAGGCAAGAATACTGAAGTGGTTTGCCATTCCCTTCTCCAGTGGACCACATTCTGTCAGACCTCTCCACCATGACCCGCCCATTTTGGGTGGGCCCACATGGCATGGCTTGGTTTCGTTGAGTTAGACAAGGCTGTGGTCCGTGTGATTAGATTGACTAGTTTTCTGTGATTATGGTTTCAGTGTGTCTGCCCTCTGATGCCCTCTCGCAACACCTACTGTCTTACTTGGGTTTCTCTTACCTTGGATGTGGGGTATCTCTTCACGGCTGCTCCAGCAAACCGCAGCCACTGCTCCTTACCTTGGATGAGGGGTATCTCCTCACGGCTGCCCCTCCTGACCTTGAACGTGGAGTAGCTCCTCTCGGCCCTCCCCCACGCAGCCGCAGCTCCTTGGACGTGGGGTTGCTCCTCTAGGAGCCAGACTAACAGTATCCAAATCCCAGATTTTTTATTGGACTCTTTGGCAAGTTACTTAATTTCTCTATGTCTCAGTTTCCTCATTTGTAAAGTAGCTATAATGATAATATCTACTTCTTAGGGTTGTACAAGAATTAAATGGATTAACATATGCAAAGCATTTAGGGTAGTGTCTAGAATCAAATAAGCAGCATATATGTATTAGCTGTTTTAATTATTTAGATTTACTTCATTAATTTTTAGAATTTTTCTGGAACAGCACTCTCCAAATGAAATATAACACAATTCACATATGCAATTTTTATGGTAGCTATGTTAAGAAATTTTTTTGAATGGTAAAATTATTCTTAATAATACTTTAACACATTACATCAAAATATTATATTGTAACATATAATCAATATACAGAATTTCTTAGTGAAATTTTACCTTCTTTGTTGTGCACTTAGAAGTCTGACAGATTTTGTACTAATAGCACATCTTACTTTGGACTTTGCATATTTCAAGTGCTCAACAACCACACGTGGTGGGTGGCTACTGTACTAGATGGCACAAGTCCAGCGATGTATGTTTTCTGTACTTGGTCCTTTATATATCATGTGCTAAGTCAGGTGAAAGTGAATCTCTTATGCCATTAGTATATTTCTGTGTATTTCTCCTTGAATCACCTTTAGTTCCTAGTCTATAAATGCTGATGTTCTGTAATTTGGTGCAAAAATACTTAATCATTAAATTTTCACTGTGAATTGTATCCTTTAGCATAAAAATCAGCCTGCCTTTGTCTCCTTTTGTGCCTTTTGCTTTGAATTTTGTGTTATATTTATGACCAGCGTTTAAAAACTTTTTTTCAACCATCTGAATCACTTATAAGAAGTCTCTTGAGGACATCAGAGAATTGGATTTTTCTTTGTTATCAGTCTGAGAATCTTTTTAAAAATATAGTTGAGTGTAGTCCATTTATATTTACATGACAGATATATTTGAACTTAGTTCTGTCTTATTTTAGATTCTGTTTTCTATTTTTACAACTTTTAAATGTCATAGAGGTTCTCTTTGGTTTTTGTATTTATTCTAATATTTAGACAGATTAGAGTGTTGTTCCAGTGTTTACCTTTACAACTACGTAGAATTGTGTTCACCTTCTATGTCTTTAGAAAGAATTACTAAGAAAGCTCACCCCTTACCTGGAAATAAAGAATGGCTGTGTTGTCCTTTGGATGTCATTTTAGAGCAGTGTCTTAACAAGCCTGCTTAAGGGTTAGCTGACTTCCTAGAGCAGCAATTCTCAAGTGCAGTACTCAACTAACAGCATCAGCACCAGCATCACCAGGGAACTCAGAAATACAAGTTCTCAGTTTCCACCCTCAGTTCAGTTCAGTCGCTCAGTCGTGTCCGACTCTTTTTGACCCCATGAATCGCAGCACGCCAGGCCTCCCTGTCCATCACCAACTCCCAGAATTCACTCAGACTTACGTCCATCGAGTCAGTGATGCCATCCAGCCATCTCATCCTCTGTCGTCCCCTTCTCCTCCTACCCCTAATTCCCCCCAGCATCACAGTCTTTTCTAATGAGTCAACTCTTTGCATAAGGTGGCCAAAGTACTGGAGTTTCAGCTTTAGCATCATTCCTTCCAAAGAAATCCCAGGGCTGATCTCCTTCAGAATGGACTGGTTGGATCTCCTTGCAGTCCAAGGGACTCTCAAGAGTCTTCTCCAACACCACAGTTCAAAAGCATCAATTCTTCGGCTCTCAGCTTTCTTCACAGTCCAATCCTCACATCCATACATGACCACTGGAAAAACCATAGCCTTGACTAGATGGACCTTTGCTGGCAAAGTAATGTCTCTGCTTTTCAATATGCTGTCTAGGTTGGTCATAACTTTTCTTCCAGGGAGTTAAGTGTTTTTTAATTTCATGGCTGCAGTCACCATCTGCAGTGATTTTGGAACCCAAAAAAATAAAGTCTGACACTGTTTCCACTGTTTCCCCATGAAGTGATGGGACCAGATGCCATGATCTTCGTTTTCTGAATGTTGAGCTTTAAGCCAACTTTTTCACTCTCCTCTTTCACTTTCATCAAGAGGCTTTTTAGTCCTCTTCACTTTCTGCCATAAGGGTGCTGTCATCTGCATATCTGAGGTTTTTGATATTTCTCCCAACAAAGTAATTAGCCTCCAATTAAAAAAAATGAAACTCTATGCATGGAGTCTGTTAATCTGTGCGTGAGCAAGACCTCCACATGAGTCTGATGCCTGTGCAGTGGTTCTCAGACAAGAGCAGTTTTGTCCCAAAGAAGACATTTGGAACTGTCTGGAGGCATTTTTTGGTTGTCACAAGTGGGGAAGACAGAGTGCTACAAGCATCTCGTGACATATACTACAATGCACAGGACAGCCTCCACCCCATCCCAACAAAATATTAACTGGACCCAAGCTTCCACAGCACAGAGGTTGAGAAACTCTTCGAAGAGAATATAACTTTGTTTGATAATACTATTTATTATGGATTAGGGCCCAGGTGTTTACTTGGAGAAGAAAATCATTTGCATCTTATTAAGTTATCTGATAGAAGTACAAATTCTGAACAGTAAAGAAAATAACCCCAAAGTTATGGTGTAATCACCAAGTAGAATATTTTGTATAACAAAACACCATAAAACTTAGTTGCTTAAAACAATAAGCTTTTATTATTATCATGGTTTCTGGGATCAGGAATTCATTAAGTGGCTTTAGTTCTTAGCTTTTAACAGTGTTGTTTGTTTGTTTTTGTAGTGAGAGGTCTCACATTTAACTATCCCTTTTTTCCCCTCTAGTAAGCCCTGGGTTTTTGTTTTGTTTCAACTGTTTTTAATTGTGGGTGTGTAATCCAAAATTTCAGGAAGTTCCCTTTGGGACAAAGCCAGGATAATATCCAGGCCAGGTGAAATGTCTTATCATCCTAGGTTTTGCATGTAACTTCATTTAGCAAAGGTTAATTGGGAGGGATTGGCAATTGTATTTTCTTTTTTTCCATGACAAAGTTCACTATCTTAGAATTCAGTTCAGTTCAGTTGCTCAGTTGTGTTGGACTCTTGTGACCCCATGGACTATACAGTCCCTGGAATTTTAATTTGTATATTGTATAATTACATATAACATTTTTATATTTTATATAATTTATAATATTTATTTATAGTATATATGTTACAAATAATATTATATAATATAGAATATAAATATATATACACAGTCTCTTTATATAATAGACAGGTCATGTCTTACAAATGTTTCATCTGTGTGCTCCTTCTCTACTGCTTCTCAGAACCAGACCAGATCCAGGAAGTTCCTGCTGGTATTGCTGCTTCTGTTTTAAAAGGAATCTCCCCCTACATGCTGAGAGGGATATTTATTCCTGCCTGCTAGTCGCTCCTTTGTCTATATTTTAGCTGCTGAATCCCTCTCTACTACAGCAGCTTCTCTTCATGTTCTCCTACAAGCCTCTCTGATCAACCTCTGATGCTTTTTGTTATCTTTCCTCGATTGGGCCTAAGATTTCAGATCTCTTCTAGTTTCTCTGCAAATGGAGCTTGCTTTTTTGTTTTTATTCTAACTGTTGCTTTTCTAATGAATTCTGGTAAGAAAAGTAGTAAGGATTTCTTTGTTTTACAACTTTTAAAATTACAAATCTTCAAAAAAAGCTTTAAAAATAATACAGTGACTGTATCTGTTTATCATATCAGCATTTATTGATTGATAAACTTATGCTTTGGTCTTCCTCTCCTAAGAAGCAAAGGTAGGTAAACTTAGACCTGCCCAGCAATTAATGTTCCACTATTTTATCCTATTTGAAATGACTCAGATAGTCAATGAATTCTCTTCATTTAGTTTAAAGTTACAAAAATCTGGAGAGACTATTTTAGTTAGACATTCCCAAAACATAATATTCCTAAAGATTATTGAAAACTCTTACCTCACTTACCTCTATTTACTTAAAAGCTTTGTCATATCGTTTATTTTTCTTGCTGACAAATTTTGTAACAGGAATAATAAGGTCTTATTTGATTTCTAGTAAACATATGTACAATAAAAGTATTATACCTAAATTCATAACTGTAAAACCATATCTGTATTAATCAAACCAGAAAGCTTAAGGTAACTTTAATGATTGCATATGTGCTCAGTCAACTCTTACAACCCCATGGACTGTAGCTCTCCAGGCTCCTCTGCCTTTGGGATTTTCCAGGCAAGAATATTGGAATGGGTTGCCATTTCATCCTTCAGGGGATCTTCCCAACCCAGGGATCAAATCCATGTCTTCTGAATTGGCAAGCAGATTCTTTACCACTGAACCACCTGGGAAGCCCAAGATAACTTTAATACCAGATATACCAGATATTCGGAGAAGGCAATGGCACCCCACTCCAGTACTCTTGCCTGGCAAATCCCATGGACGGAGGAGCCTGGTAGGCTGCAGTCCACAGGGTTGCTAGGAGTCGGACACGACTGAGTGACTTCACTTTCACTTTTCACTTTCATGCATTGGAGAAGGAAATGGCAACCCACTCCAGTGTTCTTGCCTGGAGAATCCCAGGGACAGGGGAGCCTGGTGGGCTGCCATCTATGGGGTCACACAGGTCGGACACGACTGAAGCAACTTAGCGTATACCAGATATTAATTCAATACTGAGTATTTATGAACCTAAAATGTATTCTGGCCAATGTCTTATGTGTTTGAGTATTTATGTAAGTGCTTAATTCCCTTTAAACTAATTAAATAGAGCTCTTTTACAGATTAATTTTGGCAGTGCCACATACCTATTATACACATACAAACACACAAACACAGGGACCTCAAAGCTCCCATTCCAAATATTCAGTCATGAATCAGGTACAGCAATACAAAGCCCATCAGTTACAAAAGAGATTGTATTCAAATTGGGTTTCTGGCAGATGTGAGAAATCAAGCTAACCTTTCTAGATGGCAATACCCTTTTATAATAATATTTATGGAAAAGACACTTCTATTCATAGATTTTGGTGATTTTAGGAGCCAACTGGAACCTTTCTCTTCTTCTTGGGGATGTCCCACTCTTGGACAAGAACAGACAGGTTTTTTTCCTTTTTTTTTTTTTTCCCTGATCCTTTCCTCCATTTGACATCAGTAAAAGTCTTAAATATCACAAAATTTCTTTGGCTGTAAATGGAGAACAATACCAAACAAAATGAAAAACCCAAAGAACAAACACAAAATCCTAAATAAACCCTCAAGTTTGGTCTTGGGGTTTTACAAATACCACAACACAGTAGACCATAAATGACATAATTAATACAAGAAAGGTTACAGTACTTGGGGCACAGGGCCCCAAGATAACCCTGCCTAAACCCCTTGTGAAGATCCCAACAGGTACTATGGCCACACATTGTTACAATAAAATATTATCATCCTCCCACCCATGCATTTATCTTATTCAAAATAAGCCTCAGAAGACTTGCTTTAGGGATAGTTGAAATTAGTTGATCATTTAAAATTCTCCATTTTTAAAGACAGGAAATTCATGACAAGCAAAATACAAAATATACACACAAATGCATCCAAAGATACAAATGAACCAGTTCATAAATCAGGTAAAAGTCCAACCACTTTTGCCTCTCTCCAAAAGGGTACCATGGAGAAGGCGATGGCACCCCACTCCAGTACTCTTGCCTGGAAAATCCCATGGACGGAGGAGCCTGGTAGGCTGCAGTCCATGGGGTTTCGAAGAGTCGGACACGGCTGAGCGACTTCACTTTCACTTTTCACTTTCATGCATTGGAGAAGGAAATGGCAACCCACTCCAGTGTTCTTGCCTGGAGAATCCCAGGGACGGGGGAGCCTGGTGGGCTGCCGTCTATGGGGTCACACAGAGTCGGACATGACTGAAGTGACTTAGCAGCAGCAGCAAAAGGGTACCCTATTCAAATACAAAATAAATTGACTCTTCCAGGGAAAAAGCCCTAGAGAGGAAATAAAGGCCCAACTATTCACACCAGGATGACTTACCATACTGTATGGATCCCATTGGCTCCCAAATGTTGATTCCTTGCTCTGACTGCCAAACACTGGGGCAGCGGGTGCTGCCTCAGGGAAATTCAAAGGCAAGATCCTCAGGACGAGGGACCCCAGCACCTGCTAAGGCCTTACCTGAAAATTCCCCAACCAGGGCTGGCTAGCCATGAGCAACAAGGATTTTGACTGACTACAACAAAATTTGTAGTAACTTGTACCAAGTCCAAGTTTGTACTGCCTGCTGCATGACAGGCCAATAAATCAAAAGAGAAGTTTTTGGAGCAAGGAGTGGTGGCTTTATTCAGAAAGCCAGTAGTCTGAGAAAATGGTGGACTCATGTCCCAAAGAACCATCTTGCCTGAGTTAGAATTCAGGCTTCTTTTAAACTAAAAGGAGGACAAGTAAGGTCAAACATTTCCTGGTTCCTGTCAGCCTCCTAAAGGGATGTTAATTTCTTCCTGCCTGTAGTCATTCACAGGCAGGCCTGGTCAGGTTGTTTCCTGTGAGCTAAACAAAGGTATTTTAGCTTAATACTCATTACCTGGGAGGCAAGTTTCCCAGAGATGCACCATTATATATAATTTAAGCTTATAGGCAACATCCCTTTAGTGATTAGCTTCTAATAGAATACAAAGGTTCTTCCCTATTACATAACACTCTACCTAATATAACAATTGTTAACATCCTGCCACATTTGCTTTATCACTCTACAGAAAATGCTTTCCTTTTTACTGAACCATTTCAAAGTAGATTGCAGATATTGATACTTCATCCCTAACTACTTCAGTAGGTATCTCCTAAAAATAGGCATTCTCCTGCTGCTGCTGCTGCTAAGTCGCTTCAGTAGTGTCTGACTCTGTGCAACCCCATAGACAGCAGCCCACCAGGCTCTCCCGTCCCTGGGATTCTCCAGGCAAGAACACTGGAGTGGGTTGCCATTTCCTTCTCCAATGCATGAAAGTGAAATGTGAAAGTGAAGTCACTCAGTTGTGTCCGACTCCTAGCAACCCCAAGGACTGCAGCCTACCAGGCTACTCCATCCATGGGATTTTCCAGGCAAGAGGACTGGAGTGGGTTGCCATTTCCTTCTCTGAGACATTCTCCTACATAACCACAAAATCTCAGACTGGAGTGAATTAATAACATTCATTCCCTACGTCATTTAATTCCCCAAATTTAAATATTTAAATATTTAATTGCCCTCCCCAAAATGTCTGCTTTATTTATTTTTTGGTCCAGAATCCAATCAAGGTTTACAACACCTCAATTTGTTGCTGGGTTTTGGTTGAGCCATAACTGCTCCGTCCCTCTTTCTACTTTTTTTTTAAAGCCATTTTATTTTTGAAGCATTAGGGTCCACTGCTTTATAGAATGCCCCATGTGATGCTTTCCTTATGCTATTTTGTGTAAACTGCAAGTCACTTAGATTCTGAATAGATGTGAATTCCAACGTGGTTGCCATTAACCTCTTAAAAAGAGAATAAATATTTTTGTTCAAGGTCTGAGTACTCTCTAAACTTCAGCAAGCAAGCTTTGGATGAAGCACGGAGGAAGCAGTTTTCTGATGAACCTTAAATTCAAGTAGTTTCCTATCATTACCACCTTCAGTAGTTATGGAATACATTGCGGATGTCAAATAAATGGAATACTTTTTACTTAAAAAGTTGTTTTATTTTCCTTTTGTATCCCTGTAGTAAAATAAATTCTTTCAAAAGGTCAACCTCTTAAGCACCTTTATACTTTGATCTTTTTCTCTAAGCTTATTTACATTTTACCCATTTGGTTTCATAATCTCATCTATCTATTTTCAAACAGAGTGAGAATAACCAGTGTTAGAAAACAGAACAGAGCTGGCCCTATACACACACAGTGCCAGGAATAAAAAATAAAACCCTGTGAATATTTGTTTAATTCTTTGACACAAAATTTAGTTAAAAGTTGGATTTAGAGCCTCCAAAGAACAGAGTCATGTAAGTATGTAGTCTAAAGACAAGTTTAGAAAAGAACCCTATTTGACTATAAAATAATATTCTTATAAGGTCTTTACAAAGTACTTTTACATGTATTATTAGACTTGATCTTTAAAACTCTGTAAGGTAGAAGGCTTTCCCCGTGGCTTAGGGGTAAAGAATCCACCTGCACTGCAGGAAACAAGGGTTTGATCCCTGGGTCAGGAAGATCCCCTGGAGGATGAAATGGCAACCCACTCCAGTATTCTTGCCTGGAAAATCCCATGGACAGAGGAGCCTAGAGGCTACAGTCCATGGGGTCACAGAGTTGGACATGACTGAGCAACTGAACACACACACACAGGTAGTTGTACTTCAACACAAGTAGTTGAAGAAGGTAGTGAAATCTCTCCTTTTCAAACGTGAAAACTGAGGCTCAAAGATATGTACATAACTTGCCCAGGATCTCATGATTACAACTGGCAGAGATGGGATTTAAATCTGGCTGTGGATTGCATGCCAAAGGTGTGCTGTGGGAATCTCATTTGACTGAATTTACCTCCTCTGTCAAAAATCCAGATATTTATCTTCAGGGTGCTTAAGCTTCCTGCCATCAATAACATTTTGGCACTTCCTTCTGTAGGTGTCCTGCCTTCATTGTCAAATAACAAACTTCTTTGATTTTTGGAAAGACTTTGTTACCATGGAAATCTGGGGACATTATTACTTCAGGAAACAGTCACTCCACATAAAGTGTTCAAAATATCAATTAGGATCACTCTTGTTTAGACAGATCTGGAAAAGCATCAATCCAGTTTGTACATCTTTCAATGAAGACTCAATTGCCATATCTAATATTTCCTTTGTGTGTGTTTGCTCAAGCATGTCCCACTCTTTGTGACCCTTTGGACTGTAGCCCTCCAGGCTCCTCTGTCCATGGGATTTTTCAGCAAGAATACTGGAGTGAGTTGCCATTTCCTCCTTCAAGGAATCTTCCTGACCCAGGGATCAAACCTGTGTCTCCTATGTCTCCTGCATTGCAGGTAGATTCTTTACCTGCTAAGCCATCAGGGAAGCCCACTGGTATCTAATAATACTCACTGGTTTTGTTTTTGTTTTTGCCACATGGCTTGAGTGGTCTCAGTTCCCAACCAGGGATTAAACCTGGGCCATGGAAGCAGTGAAAGCACTGAACCCTAACCACTAGCCATGTATATATATAAACACACATATACAAAATAATTTATATACATATATACACACAAATATGCTTGTTTTATTATTTTTTTTGGTTTGTTTTTACTCCAGTTTCATTTATATCTTTGTAACAGGAAGGCTGATCATATAAAACTTTCTGTATATTTGAAATCTCAAAAATAACACAAACTAAATGGCAAGTGAAATAACTGCTTTGAGATGAAAAATAAGTCTTAATATTCCTTAACAAGACATACACACAAGAAAGTTTTCTTGTACTTAAATTGCCATTTTCTGTTATTAATTTTGATAACATGTATTTCATTGCATTTATGAATAGGAATAGAGAGTGCATATACATAGAACCAATGCTGAGAATGGCTGTTTGCTTTCTGAGGTGCTTGCAAATGGTGAGTTCTTATATTTTCTAGCTCAATCATGACCCCTCACCTAATAACTTTATTTAATTTGCATTATTTTTGCAAACTGATCTCTGGATCTGTTTGGCCTGATTAAGTCAGTTCTAGCAAATTTGAAACAGTATTTTAGAGAGTCACTTTGCCTTAACACGCACAGACTCTCATCTCCAAGGGGAGAGATGAAGGGTTGCTCCACTTTGTGCATCTAACACAGGACCTGCCCAGAGCAGGTCCTCAACAAGTGCTTCCTGAACAGAACTGTCCTCATTTACCTAATGGAAAGTGAGAAGAAAGGCATTTCTTTATTGAAGCAACTGCCCCCAAAGAAACTCAGTCTTACATGGATTGCTTCCAGATGCAGACCAGTGCGCCTCTGTGGATCCAGTTTCTGACTGGTCACTTGGTAGCAGCTCATTCTCCTCACCCCTAGGCTCAAACCCACCTCTATTTTTCAATATCTTGAACCAAGCGCTTTCTCCTAATTCATCATGTAAGAAACAGACCCGTGTCTAGTAACGCTGAGTCAAGGAAGATATTCAAAACCCTGATACTTTAAAAGTTTAAATGAAATGTTAATCAGAGGCAGTTTGTGGTGATTTGCTTTCTATGTCTCTCTCTCTCTCTTTTTTTTAACCATGGATGGCAATTTCTTAGGAAGAACATGCCAGCTCTCTTTCACAACCAAATTTTTTTTCTTTTTCAACAAACGGAAGTCTTAAAACTATTTTGAGGTTTTAAAAATTGCTGGTTGAGTTTTAAAAATATTTCAGTATGTGGTTGGAGGGATGGTTTGTTTTTCTCCTTAATTTTATTCCCTAAAACTTGAATTTATTTTTTAAATTGCTACTGACACTTAATTAATAGCAGTCTTAGGAAAGATGGCTAAACCTAGTCAGATGGGACAAGCATTTAGTGAATTTTTCCCCATGGCAATTATAAATATTAGGAGAGTTTTCATGGATGTATCTATCATGGCTACCTAGTGATGCAGAATTGGTAAGACATATGATTATAAAAGTGTGGTTTGTTGCACTTTGTACAGTAAGAACAATGTAAACAGCTTCTCCTTGCAACAGATCATTATTAGAAGAACCACTACATTCCAAGCCTAGAAGAGCTTCCTTGTCTCTCAAGAAAATGTTAAGTCCTGGTCCCATCCAAAAAGCACCCAAAAAGACCATTAAATTGACTCCTCGTTAAACACCCCCCTCAGAAGTTTATAAAAACACTGAAGTAACATTCTCACAGAAAAGTAGTCTGAGTTTAGAGAATGAATATCAAGTACGTGCCCAAAAGCTTCCATTTCACCCGTATATAAATGGCTCTAGAGAAAGGAGAGGAAATCACCAACGACATAACACATCTCTCTGTGGCACCTCACTAGGAGCAGGGGAGGAGGAAATAAATAGTTCATAGGGTAAATCCTCTGGCCCATAGTTTAGTCACAGATCCCACAGCGTCACAAGCCAGTGAATGTCCAGGGATCTTTTCAGATAACTTCCTGAGCGTTGGAGTGTTCTTCAGAGTTTCTTATCTTGCTCCTTCCAAATGCCAACACAATTGCCTTCAGTGTCCTCAGCTGAAGTCAGCCATCCTGCAACATGAATCAGAGCCTGCTGTACCAAGGGATCTCTCTTGGTAAAATAAAACTATCCCCAGAAAGCAATTTATCAGATAATTTTGAGGGAACATCACAAATGACCAGTATTTTGTGCTCTCAAGATTTAGAGAGAATTAAAAGATCATGTAGTCCACCCAGCACATGGTGTAAATGTTCTTAAATTAGATTGTAGTGGTGGTTGTGCAACTCTGTGAATATACGAAAACCCACTGAATTATATACTTTAGATGGGGAAATGTTATAATATCTCAATAAAGCTGCTTTAAAAGTTATTGTTATAAGAGGGAAACAATGGCTCAGCAGGAACTTACAATAAACTTCGTATGACTGACTACCACGTGCAGTATCCTTACTGTCTTCAATGAGGAAGGAATTTTAGTTAAAGGTCATTGACATTTTTCTCATCATAGATAACTATGGAGACTGTGCTGAGATCTGAGGACAAGTGGAATGTGGAGGTCCAATCATGAGAATAAAGAGCATCGGCTTGATCCAGTAGGATCTCTGCCTAACCTAATATTCTGTTTATGATTCAGTAGGGAGGCAATGGCTGCCTTCCATGACATTGCTTTAAAGGTTACGAATATGACACCAATTTCCTCAAATCTTTTTCTTAATACACTATAGACTATTGACTAATAAATTTATCTAAGTCCATCTTGAAACAATTTATATTTTCAGCTTATTGTAACATATTCCATATGCGTCCCAATTTGCTTTGGATGATTTGAGCATCATTTTTGTGTGGAGGCAAAGACTCTTACAGAATCCTGAAGCCCCCCACCTCTGATATTCACCGCCCTCTGCCCCATGATGCTGTCAAAAGCCTTTTTTTTCTTTTTTTTTAAGTAGGGGCAAGAGTTTCCAATTCTCCTCCGTCTGCAAACTTTTTTGCTTCCACTGCCTTCTCTGAGTGTGCGCCCTGATTCTAGTTGGAAAACTAAGCTGGTGGGTATAGTGAACTGATATATTGGATACACACAAGGGTCCCTGGACATCACATCAGTACACAGACAGGAAAGTCTTTACTGAGTTTTAGAACCCATTCAGTTCAGGTGTGTGTGTCTGTAGTTTTTTTTTGTTTTTTTTTAAGATTTGTTTTTTTTGATGCAGACCATTTTCAAAGCCTATGTTGAATTTGTTATAGTATTGTTTCCATTATGTTTGTTTTTTGGCCAAGAGGCATGTGGGATCTTACCTCCCTGACCAGGGATCAAACCCACATTCCCTGCATTGGAAGGTGAAATTCTAACCACTGGACCACCAGGAAGTCCCTTGGTTCAGTTTTATACATGATGAAACTGAGGTCCAAGGAGAAGAGACCATTTGTCCAGAGTCACATAATTAGCCAATAGCAAGACTAAAAGTGATATGTCTTTAAAAAAGCAAAAGTGATATATCTTAATTCCCAACCACTCTGCTTTCAAAACTACCAGGGTGCCTTGTGGATTCACTATAACGCTCATCTCAGTCCCTTTCTGCTTCCCTCTTCTGATTTTGTTTGTGGTTTGACCAGCACTGACCTCACCATCCTGTTTGGTCTCATCCATGTCTGCTTCATCCTGGTCAGGTTCGAACGTGGTGCCTCGGTCAACAACATCCACACCAGCCTGCACCCTGGGCTTCTCATTTTCCCACTTGGCAAAACCTTTGTCCTTTGCTGCTTTGTCGTGGAACTTGGACCTCATTTTCGGGAAGGTGTGGGACCCTGAGTCCCCCCAGCCAGCCTCTGACCACACAGGCTCGGTCTGGGTGGCCTGGCTGGTGGTGGCCCGCTGCAGCCTCACAGAGATCTTGCCAGAGGAGCCTGTGACCAGTGTGATGGCTCTGCTGTCCAGGTCTCGGTGTCCAGCAGTGACACCAGGGAACTCAAACACCTCATCCTGCACTGGAAGGGGAAAGCTTACTGTGATTATCGTGATTATTTGACATCTGACTGCTTCATAGCAAACGGTCAAAGTGGTTGCAGACAACAGGAGTCCGAAGGGCAAGGTCCTAGAGGAACAGATCAGAGGCGGAGTGAAACTGGCCTCAGTTATTGAGACCTGAAAGCAGAGACAGCGTGCAGGGTTCAAGGGTTTTTAGCCACTGCTGCTCATCCTGAAGAAGACCTTTGTGTTTATAATAATGGCTCTGACCAGTTTTAGATCTAAAACCCAACCAAGGTGCAGGATTGGAAGGTGAGCAGAGAGAAATCACAATAGGAAAGAAAGTAGAGGACATTACCTGGGGGCAACGAGGGACTTCCAGGCAGTGACCCATGACTGCTGCCCAAGGAGGGTGCCCGGGCAAACCTCCTGCAGGCCAGAACCAGGAGGTCTTTGCACTGTTTATGACAGTTGGCTCCACAATCTGAAACAACCCAAAGCATCACAGGTGATTAGTGTGAACCTCATGTGTTGGGTGCAGACCAGGTTTCCAGGGTGGTCTTTGGGCTGTCAGGACTCCCCTCCCCCACCCTTGTTTCTGTGTTTAATCTCAGATCCACAGGGTGTGTCTTGGGGCAGTAAAAGGGCCAGCAGGACTCTCTTCCCTTCCTGGGGTTCCCAAAGTTCTCTCTTTTATTTGTTCTGTTGTTTCTTCTACACAGTTCATTAAAGTACCAGGGAGCAACAAGCAGGGGCAGCCTGAGGGGAGGAGTTGCCTTTGTCCTCAAACTAGTTGTAAATTACATGGGACTGGGGTTCTTCTCCAGACCAAGATCTGTCCCCATAAATGCACTCCCTGAGCCAGAACGTGGGTGAGAAGCCTCAGCGTCCACTCTCTCCCAGGACCTACTGCTGCCTCTCATTATTAATAGCAAGGCATCCCTCCATTCAGGATTTGTCTGCATTTTCTATTCTTCTTCATGTCCCCAAACCTTTTCCAGAGCAAGTGATTTCATCCTTCACTTCCTTTCTTGGCACAGAAACAGAAAACAAGGTGAGCTTATGCTCAATAAACATGTTTCACTGGCTGTGGCTTGGAAATGGCATGCAGTGACCCTGTGATTGTCCCATGAGATGCTTTAGTTAAGAAAGTAGATGTTAATTGCTCCTTGGGGTAGAAAATTTTGGCCACTTTGGAAGATAACAGCACAATTATTTCCTAGGATGAGAGTTCTACATTCCTCTTAGAATCACAGGACAGACGATCATTTTAAAGGGTATATTTCTCTCTCACCACCAAAAAGGAGCTTTCTCATTATTTTCAAAACCGTTTCCCTCTAAATCAGTGGTCCCAAAACTTTTCGGCACCAGGGACCAATTTCTTCATGGAAGACAGTGTTTCCACAGACCAGGGGTAGGAAAGGTGGTTTGAGGGTGATTCAAGCACATTACATATACCATGCATTTTATTTGTAACCTAATGCTGCCACTGATCTGATAGCAGGTACTGGTCTGCAGCCTGGAGACTGGGGACTCCAGTCCTAAGTGGTCCAGTTTCAAATGGTTTTGTAATGACATCATGGAAAGATCAAATTGTAATGACGTTTGGTCTGTTTTAATTAGACTTTTCACTCTACATATCTTTAAGAGAAAATACTATATGAACAGAGATCTTAGGGTTTAATTGGTTTTCATCTTCATAAAATTGTATGTGTGTTTGTCTGTCTGTCTGTCTAGGACATAAGGGGGAGAAACCAATATCTTTGCTGCTTGAAATCAAGGAACAATTCAAGTTAGACTAAGACAACTGATTCAGAAAACTAAAGGGATTTTTTTTTTCCCCTGAGCACTAAAGGGTGACTCCCATAGAGGTTTAAGGAAGCTCCCTACTCTTTGTAAGATGAAAGCCAAATACTGAAAGACAGTTAGAGAAAAAAAGGCATCACAGGGAACATTATTAATCTGAAGGCATTCTGTGATTACAACATTTTCCTCTGTGGTTTTATTATATTTTTCAAGAGCATTATCAGATTCTTAAAAGAACCAGTATGAACAGTCTGCATAATACATATTACATAATATGTAATAATCTTTTATCTACAAGTAGCAACAAAAGTATCTATAATTTGCATTTATTAAATATATATTTATGCAATTGCTATAAATTTCAATTAAATGGGGGGAGTATATGAACAAATTGATTGAAAAGGGCAAAAGTGTCTCCTCTTCTCTCATCGTCATCTGTGATTTAGTAGAGACAGGACTAGCTATGTGAGAGTCGAAAGAGATGTATATGTATTACAGAAATAAGCATGGGTTCTTTTTTTTTCCCTTGAAGGACAAAGTTCTTATATACAGTATTTCCACTGGCTTGCTCTCCTCAGAATTCCCACCTTGAATGTGTGCTAATGATAAGCAGGACATCTTAGAGATAGGGGTTAGATGTGTGTGGGATGATAAGTATAGTTTGCTTGGGATAAAATTCCAGCCTGGGCTCTTGGAAATGAACTGTCAGGGAGGCCTTTCCTGGGCACATTAACTCTTCAGTTGCCAGTAGCCCCAAAGCCTCTGGTTCTCCAAGATGCGGAAAGCTTTAAAGTTTCCATCAGACAATTATGACTTCTGCCCCAAAAGTCACATTTAAAAATTTTAACAAAATAACATTTACATACCTTTGCATTTGTATCCTTGCTTGATTATGCCCCAGAGCTGTAACAAAAAGACAAAGGAATGTCAGGGAATCTGACAAGGCCACAGAGAAGGAAGTCCTGGGAAGCGCGATGACTGGTGGAGCACAAACAGGATGTAGCTGCTCCTGACACCCTTCCTGTCTGACTGGAGGACCCTCTCCCAGCCCACTCCAGCTGGAGCAATAACAGGAGTTTGGCTTCCGTTTTCTTTCTGGGAGCCAAACGGGAGCTGGGATGGGAAGCTGATACTGGTGAATTTATTGGACTCTGTTGTAATGCGCTCTCAGCAAAATTGACAGAAAGATTTTGTCCCTCTGCCTTTGGAAGCCCTAGATCCCTCTGCTTTCCTTTTTTTTTTTTTTTAAATTAGGGTATAGTTAGTTTACAACTCATAGTTATGCTTGTTTCTGCTGTACAGCAAAGTGAATCAGCTATATAATATATATACATATATCCCCTCCCTCTTGAGCCTTCCTCCTATCCCCACTCCTCATACCATCCAACTAGGTCACCACAAAGCACCGAACTGAGGTCCCTGCGCTGTTCAGTAGGTCCCCACTAGCTGTATGTCTCACACATGGCCGTGCACACACATCTATTCCCAACCTTCCAATTCACACTGCTTTGGCGCCCCCTACAGGAAATTAAGGGTTTCCCGGGTAACTCAGCTGGTAAAAAAATCCACCTACAATTCGGGAGACCCCGGTTTGATTCCTGGGTGGGGAAGCTCCCCTGACAAAGGGATAGGCTACCCACTTCAGCATTCTTGGGATTCCCTGGTGGCTCAGGCGGTAAAGAATCCACCTGCAATGGGGAGGCCTGGGTTCTATCCTTGGGATGGGAAGATCCCCCAGGGGAGAGCATGACAGCCCACTCCAGTATTGTTGCCCGGAGAATTCCCATAGACAGAGGAGCCTGGTGGGCTACAGTCCACAGGGTTACAAAGAGTGGGATGCGACTGAACGACTAGGCACAGCAAAGCACACAGCACAGGAAATTAAGCAACCCAAGCAAACCATCCTACTAAAGCATTTGAATTTTGCTTGGTTATTTTCTGAGAAGCATTTCTGCCTTGATGAAACACAAAAGAGGAAAAGCTCTTGCATCTGTTCATGTCATTATTCTCTCCATGTGCCCAGTGTTTGGTCTGTGCCAGGGCTGTGCCAACCCAGGTAGAAGTAGGATGTAGGAAGTGACAAGGGAGTCTGCCCAGGCAGCTGAGGATTATCATCGTGGTGACAGTGTCCTCACAAGCCTCTGCCTCGCTGTAACCTCCGTGAAGAAGGGCACTTCCCACATTCTTTCTCAGGCCTCCTGCAGCACTTGCATATGGGAACCAGGGACTTCAGGAGCAGGGAACATGGATGAATTAAACGGGCTTAGCCCTAAAGTTGGAGAAACTCCGTTCATAACCTCTTCATGGTTAGGCTGAGTGACTGATATCTACCTAATAAAATCATTTTGATAGAAACAGAGATGGTAGGGGCTATTGACACTGACGGGGGTGTTGTGCACAATGTGTTATAGGAGAACAATGCCCTGAGTGTGAGCATCATGGTCCTAGGAGAACAGTAAGTGGCTGCTGATTCAAGGCGGTAGGAAGGTTGCTCCTTAGTCTCTTTCTGACAAGGAAATCCCACCAGTGGACAGTGATTCCTTTGGGCCTTAAAAGTAATTTGTTCCTTCAGAAAATGTTACAAATGTCTCTTGGGACAGGGTAACATTTTGCCCCGGAGACAGGAAGGATTATTAAGACAACTAACTGGAAGCAAGGCCTCAGGTGTCTCAGATGACTGGAAGAGGGATGGGGAGGTGTCACTGCAGAAAAGGAAGTGGGTAGGTAAGCCAATCACATCTGTCAGAGCTGTAAGGATCTTTATGATAATCAAGTTTTCTTCCCTTTTATAAAAGGTGAGTGTCATGATGCAGGAAGTCAAATAATTTGCAAGGTCCCACATCTGGGAAACTTTGTGGGTATGAGAAAATGTTTCCTCACAGAGCCCTTGGTCTTTGTAATAAAAATAACAGTGATAGCATTGAGTGAACTCTTGCTATGTAAAAGGCAGTTTCACAAAGTAAGTGAGTAATGAGTAAGCTATGGGTAGCAATTCATTTAATGCTCACAATATCCCTGTGTTTAGTCGCTTGTCGTGTCTGACTCTGCCACCCCATGGACTGTAGCCTGGCAGGCTCCTCTGTCCATTGGGATCTGCCAGGCAAGAACACTGGAGTGGGTTGCCATGCCCTCCTCCAGATCCTTATGAGATAGGTAATGATAATTTTCTCATTTTTATAGATGAGGAGACTGAGCTATAGAGAGGTGAAGTCACTTGACAAGATCTCATAGCTAATCAGTAGGGAAAGAAGAAGGTGAAGAATGTGTCACTTGAGGAAAGACAGGATGCCATGGATCCTGGCTGTTTTGCACTGATCTAGGACAAGAGAGGATAAGGTTTAAGAAGCATTTGATTATCTGGCTATGATCAAATAGCCAGCTATGTTATTAGCACAGCTGCACAAACTGCCAAACTGCTGAAAAGGATAAAGTCAAGCATGAGACCCATGAGGAGGGTAAGTCAGAGCATTGCTTGCTAATGCTTTTTTTTTTTTTTTTTTTTTTTGCTAATGCTTACTTAAGAACCAGGAGACAACACGAGGCAGAAAGAGGCTCTGGGTCAGCATACAAGCCAAGGACAGGAGAGGATACTTCCCATAGCCCTTTGACTGTGAGATCTCAGGCTCTTGCAGGAGTGATTGTTTGTGGTGGAAGGAGCACTGGACTGAGCATCAGGAGACCTGAATGTGAGTCATGATTCTGCTGCTCATGATCCATGTGACTTTAGGGAAGTCACTTAACTTCTCCGGAGTTCAAAGTAAGGGAATTAGCAAAACTCTTTCAGCTTTGGGATTCTAATTCTAAAATCAGTGTATTTCAAGCAGTGTCTGTTTGCCTTCCTTACCCTCAAAATGGAATTTATTTCAAAAGTATGTGGTACAGGCACTAAAAAATATTTCCTTCTATTTCCCCATAATTCCCTTCAATGCCCATCTAGAACATGGTATTTTATAAATCCCTTTGAAAACCAATGAGGTTTTTTGTTGTTGTTGCTTAATATGCCTGTGTAAAGGTCAACTCATATTGTAGCAATGAAATTCAGTGTATTTTGGAAAGTAAAAATGGCTATAAAAACTGTAAATGATTTCATTTCAATTAAACTCCAAAAGTATTAAGGCACACTAAAAAACAAAAGAGAAGGATTTACTTTGAGCTCTGTGGCATGCAACGTCTGATATTTAATCATCACAACAACACGACAGGTAAGTCTTAACCCTCTCTTACAAAGAGGAAAGTAGAGACTCCGAGATGATCAATAACTTGGTCAAGGACATAGAGTTAAGGGCAGAATTGAGATTCAGAGTTCTGGACGCCAAGTCCAGAGCATTCTACCTGATCATGGCTGCTTCTAAAAACTAGTGCAGCAAATGCACTGTGATGAGTTGAGGAGGGGAGTGTGGAAGCTCTGGGAATCCTACCTTGTTGCTTCTACAGAATCTGTGCCTCCATGGAAGGGAGAGACGCCCAGAAGCACTGGGGAGCAGAGATAAGACCTCGAGATTTGATAAGCACCTACCAACTCTCATAGCATGCCAGGGTCAGAAGCCTCAACTTGACTTTTGGCTGAGCCGGGCCCTGGCCAAAGAAATTCCCTGGGCCTCCCTCTGCAGTAGAGAGTTGCACACAGCTCCATCCCACTCGAGCATTTTTCAGGTCTAGACACAGGCAAAAGTCCCTCTCAGAAGAGAGAAACATGAAAAAGGAGACGTATTTGTTTGATGATCAAGTGATCAGGTGACACAATCCCAGTGCTGTAGCCGGTAGGAGAACCTCTCTTTCCCTGGGGTGGGCGGAGAGAGCTGTTAGGCTGCCCTTGCCCCTTGACCGCAGCAGCTGCTATGATCACATGGGGCCATCTTTGATGTAACCACTGCCTCTAATTTATCCATTCTCAGAGGGATGCTTGAATAGAAACTCCTGCCTTCGGCTCCTCAAAGCCAGTTATTCCAGAATGAAAGGGAGGGACTCCCCTGGTGGTCCAGTGGTAAAGACTGCCTTGCAATGCAGGGGATGAGGTTTCAATCCCTGATCAAGAAGCTAAGATCCCACAAGACTCAGGGCAACTAAGCCTGCTCACTGCAACCACTGAGCCCACGCGGTACCACTAGAGAGAAGCCCACGTGTGGCGTGAAGTACTTGCCTGCTTCAGCTAAGATCTGACACAGACAAAAAGCAAATAAATATTAAACTATTTTTTAAAAAGAATGAAAGGGAAAAATATAATTTAGTGGGAGCTTATATGATATCAGCTATGAATTTCGTATGGGTCCACAGCAGGACACGAAGCTAACAAAACTGAGTTGGCGCCTGAACAAATGCCACTCACCTGGCTGCTGGGCTACCCTCGTGTAGGTACCACATTTTCCATCTTTTATTACTAGGGTATCAACTAGAAGATGTTCAGAGCTCAAGGGTCTTTGATGAATACCAAGGCCAAACCTGATCTTAATTGCCAAAGAATCATCAAATGTGGGAAATGATGTATACAACCTTCCTTTATTGCAGTGGTGTAGGTAAACCAGAATACCTGCATTTGAATCCCAGATCTAGTCATTATTGGCTGTGAAATCTGGGGAGAATTGGGCTATCCACCCTGGACCTCCCTCCCTTCACACACAAGTGGGGAGAGTGAAATGCCCACCTCGTGGGCTAGTTATGAGGATCAATTACACTAATGTCTCTAAATAGTTTATTCCTGTCAAATGCCAAGTAAATATTATTTATTATTATAACCACCTTATCTTTGAAAAGATTTCTTTCCTTTCTGAGCTATGAATTATTGAGCCATGTCATGATAGATTTCTAGTGATTGACACCATATAAAACAAGAACTGGGAGGAGCTGGCTTAAGAAATACCCCCACTTAGTTGTACCCACTTAGTGATGAATGCCAGGACTCACTGGGCAGAAACTTTCCCTGGCAGGTATGAACAGTCAAACTGCTCTCTCAAGTTAATAGGCCTCACCAACCTTCCCTGTCTTTGCCAGCCCTGAATTCCTAGAAAGAGTGTAGCTAAACCTGCTGCTGCTGCTGCTAAGTCACGTCAGTCATGTCCGACTCTGTGTGACCCCATAGACGGCTGCGGATCTTGCTTTTAGTCGAATGTTTCATTTCAGGGAGCCATCGTGGTTTACATGATCTAAGACAGACCATGAACTCTGACAGTGGACCATTTTCCCACATTCTCAGAATACTGCACAAATCACTACATACAAGGGAAAACACTGAAAAACAGACTTACAAATCCTGCACAGTGTTCACAGAAGGTTGGCTTGAGATAGGTCATCTCCTGAAAATTATGGACAAATCCTGGTCCCATTTTACAGTGTAGCTGGGACTTAGCTCTCAGGAAGTAAGCCATCATCTCATCCTTACTGATTAGGCCATCCCTGCGAAGAGAACCAAGAACAGAGGGCTCTTTAAACATACCGCTCAGTAGTTGCCACACTTAAATCACTCGCCTCCCAAACCTTTGTACCAAAGCAGGTGGGAATATTCACTATCCTGTTCACATGTTCACATCCAAAAGGAGAGGACCTCAAAGGACAGCTTTCAGTCCCAAAGGCTTTCTTAGTAAGCAGAGCATGTGTGTGTGTATGTATCGTGGGGAGGAGGGTGACTTGTGCACTGTAGCACAGAAAGTCTTCTTCATTACCAACAAGCTTCCAGAAGGACATCTCCTTCCTAGCCTTTGCCTCATAAGAGGGTTTGCAAGAATCAGGTTGCTGGAGAAAGGAATAAAACCATGATAACTGGACCCACCATTCTCAGATTTTTCCACCTGATGTTGTCCAGATCACTACCATTGGTAACCTTTTCATTCATGTCTTATTGGCACACAGACCACGAGAGTGATTCTCCCAGATCTTCTTCACATAGAACCTCTGGTTCCACCTATCACTGCACACCCTGACTCCTTGTTTACCGGAAGACCCCATCAAATTCATTGACATAGGTAAACTTCATGTTGCCTTTTGGCTACATCAGCGTGTGTTGAAGATCACACCCTTCTGTGCTGATTCAGAATTCCTTTATCTCTCATCTGTCCTTTCTTGGGGTCATTTTCCCACCTCCACCTCCCCACCAACCCCGCTCTCCGACTCTCCAGGACACCACTCCTTCTAAGTGCTGCTCCATCTTGCCAGCCACTCATTCTTCTGTATACAAATACACTCAGGACGTCTCCTCCTTAAAAAGCGCTTTCCTTACTCCTGCCTCCAGTCCAACACTTGTCTTTTCTCTCTTACTCCTGAAGTTGTCCTCTTACTCCTGAAGTTTTTCGGAGGAGTATTCAGTAGGCATTTTTTCCACTTCCTTCAGTTACTCTTTTCCTCCACATAATCAGGTTTCTAATTCACCATTCTACTGAAGCTGTCACAGTAACATCCTCAGTGGCCTTTTCTCATTCCTTGAACTTGCTGACCTCCTGGCAGCACGTCACATGGGGACAGGATTCCCCCTTTTTGACATCCCTTCTCCACGCTCCCCGGTGATTCCATGTAGCCATGGCTCCCTTCTGCCTCTTCTGCTCCTCCTTCTCTAGCTCTTCTGAAGGATCCATGTCTTTCAGCTTCTGCACGTGGGGAGAGGAGTCCCTGAAGCCACATTCCCAGGCCCCATGCTCATGTTCCTCTAAGTTTTCCTATCAGAGGGACTTCCCTGATGGTCCAGTGGTTAAGACTCTGTGCTGCCTCTGCAGAGGGTGTGGATTCGATCCCTGGTCTGAGAACTAGATCCCACATGCTGTGCAGTGGGGCCAAAAGATAAAAAAATTTTTTTTAATTAAAATAATAAACTTTCCCATCAGAATGTGCTCACACTCCTGGGACTCCAGCTCACACCACCGCACTGAAGACCTGACAATCTATGTCTCCTGCCCTGACTGTTCTCTTTAATCCTGGTGCCATATCTTCAACAACATGATAGAATCTTCTCCTGGATGGTCCACTTTCCTCTCAAAATCAACATATCTAAGCATGTCTGGCAATAAATCATGTAGGGATACTTTAAACCTTCATTTTTAGGGAAGATTATTATATTTTTAGGAAAAACTATATGTATTTACTGGGACAGACTCAGTTCCATCTAAAGAATGGCAGAGCAAGAAAATGAAGACTGGAAAGTGATTTTAAGTTCATATTCTACATACATGTTACTGACAGAAACAAACAGAGAAGAAGTATGTAGTTAGCAGATAATTTAAAGTTGATTTAATAAGAGAAGTTTATGTTTCTAATAATTTATTTTAAAAGTATATAAGTATTTTTAAAGTATTTCTCTGATCTAGTTATACAGTGAAGATAGATTAAGGTTTTAAGATGTTGATGATAAATTGCCAAGGCTTTCCTTATGCTGAATTATTTACAGGTTTGACTTTTTAAAAATTTCTCACTACAACACAAATATTAGAGGATTTTAATATGATATAATTTGGATACTTGACCAATATAAAATCCAGTATTTCATTACAGATGATTTTTAAACTAGGAATTAATCTCACATAATTAAAAATGAAGTGATAAAACTATTAATGTCAGAGTTTCTTGCCAATTAAAAAAAATTTAATGATCCGGGTTTTAGCCTCTAAATTTACTTAATCTCTCACAAATTGTTTGAAGCTAAACAGAAACATTTTTTTTCCTTTGTTTCTCAAGACAGCATTTGAGCTAGCAAAGAAATAAACAAAGCATGGATACTTTCTGGCTATCCATACCTGTCATCTGCAGCTGAACACCATACGTAATCTAAAAAAAAAATCTTACTTACTTGATCATTTTTAAGATTACTCCCTGGTCCAGTGATAATGAAGACTCTACTATACTAGACCTAACTATCAGTCAGTTCAGTTCAGTTGCTCAGTTGTGTCCGACTCTTTGCAACCCCATGAATCGCAGCACGCCAGGCCTCCCTGTCCATCGCCAACTCCCGGAGTTCACCCAAACTCATGTCCATCGAGTCGGTGATGCCATCCAGCCAATCTCATCCTCTGTCGTCCCCTTCTCCTGTCCCCAATCCCTCCCAGCATCAGAATCTTTTCCAATGAGTCAACTCTTCGCATGAGGTGGCCAAAGTACTGGAATTTCAGCTTTAGCATCATTCCTTCCAATGAATACTCAGGACTGATCTCCTTTAGGATGGACTGGTTGGACCTCCTTGCAGTCCAAGGGACTCTCAAGAGTCTTCTCCAACACCACAGTTCAAAAGCATCAATTCTTCAGTGCTCAGCTTTCTTCACAGTCCAACTCTCACATCCATACATGACCACTGGAAAAACCATAGCCTTGACTAGATGGACCTTTGTTGGCAAAGTAATGTCTCTGCTTTTGAATATGCTATCTAGATTGGTCATAACTTTCCTTCCAAGGAGTAAGCATCTTTTAATTTCATGGCTGCAATCACCATCTGCAGTGATTTTGGAGCCCCAAAAAATAAAGTCTGACACTGTTTCCACTGTTTCCCCATCTAGTCTCTATTCTTTTATTGATGGAGGTTTTGGGGTTGAGGATAGTTCATCTGCTAAGTAGTAGCAGTAATACATGAAATGGAAAGCTGGGCTAATTTGCAAATGAACTTCTACTTAACACTAACGATGTGATCTGCTTTGTGATTCCATCCAACCAGTTATGTTCATGGACACCAAGAAAAAATCAGCAAAAAGTTAGACACATCTCATCAAATCACTAGGATTGACGCTTTCAGGATATAAATTAGAGATAGACTTCTCTGCTCTCCTTTGATAGTAATTTTCTGCTTCAGGACAGCTACGTTATAATATAACAAAATTAAACTTACTGGTCTTTGTCCAGCACACAAAAGGAATCCAAGAAGGGAAAATTGGCAGCTATACTTTCAAAGTCTTCTTGGGAGATATACCCATCATGGTCATGGTCGTAGTTCCTAAACACAGACTGCAAAGGAAAGACAAATATTTATTGAATGACTATTTATGAGGCAGCCTCTGAACTTGTTATTGGGAAAGCATAATTAGCATATTACTTTTTCTATCAATGAGCTTGAAATCTAGTAGGAGATAACAAAATTGAGAAGCCTTTATGGTATTATGAGGTAAGTGCAATGCTGAAGATAAAGGCAGAATGCTATGAAGGGAGGTGGGAAGGAAATTTTAAAATATTTCCTGAAGAAAGCAAGGTCTAAATCGAGCCCTTTGGGTTGAGTAGGAGTGAGGCTGGTAAATATACAAATACCAACACCATGACAATAGAATGTGAAACTTGAAATGTTAAATTATCTCAAAAATCAAAGTATACATATGTAATGCAATTCCAATAAAAATCCCAGTGGGAATTTGTTTTAAATGAACAAATTAATTCTAAAGTTCCGATAGAAGTAACATGTTGAAAATAGCCTAAAATTATTAAAGATGAGGAGTAATGACCTCAGGCAAGGGAAACAAAAGCAAAAACAAACAACTGGTACTATATCAAACTAAAAAGCTTTCGCACAGGGAAGGAAACGTCAACAAAATGAAAAGGCCACCTACTGAATAGGAGAAGGTTACAAGATGCAAATGATACATCTTAAAAGGGGATAATATTCAAAACATACAAAGAACTGACCAAAAAAAAATTTTTTTTAAGGCAGAGGACCTGAATAGACATTTTTCTAAAGAAGATTTACAGATGGTCAACAGACATATGAAAAAATGCTCAATATCACTCATCGCTCGTCTCAGGGAAATGCAAATAAAAACCACAATGAGATACCACCTCACACCTGTCAGAATGGCTATTATCAAAAAGACAACAAACAACAACTGTTGTTGAGGATGTGGAGAAAAGGGAGCCCTCGTGTGCTGTTTGGGTGGGATTATAAAATGGTGTAGCCCCTATGAAAACAGTAAGGAGGTCCCTCAAAAAATTAAAACTAGAACTATCATACAATCCATCAATTCCTTTTTGTGTATTTTTTCCAAAGAAAACAAAAATATTTGTTTTTGAAAAGACATATACACCCCTGTGTTCATTCCAGCATTATTTACAATAACCAAGATATGGAAGCAACCTAAGAGTCTATTGACAGATGAATGAATAAGGAAGATGTGATATATGAATAAACTGGAATAGATTCAGCCATAAAAAATGGATGTAACCTTGCCTTTATTTGACAACATGGAAAGACTTTAGAATATTATGGTAAGTGGAATAAGTCAGGCTGCTGCTGCTGCTGCTAAGTCGCTTCAGTCGTGTCCGACTCTGTGCGACCCCAGAGATGGCAGCCCACCAGGATCCCCCATCCCTGGGATTCTCCAGGCAAGAACACTGGAGTGGGTTGCCATTTCCTTCTCCAATGCATGAAAGTGAAAAGTGAAAGTGAAGTCATTCAGTCATGTCCGACCTTCAGCGACCCCATGGATTGCAGCCTTCCAGGCTCCTCCTTCCATGGGATTTTCCAGGCAAGAGTACTGGAGTGGGGTGCCATTGCCTTCTCTGGAATAAGTCAGGCAGAGAAAGTCAAATATCATATGATTTCACTTATATGTAGGATTCAAAAAACAAATGAACAAAATAAAACAGAAACAGACTCATAGATACAGAGAACAAACAGGTGGTTGCCAGAGGTGAGGGGAGTGGGAGGATGGAAGAATAGGCAAGAGAAATTAAGAGGTGAAAACTTCCAGTTGCAAATGACATGGGATGGAAAGCACAGCTTGGGGAATACAGTCAATAATACTTTAATATCATTGTATTGTGACAGTTGGTAACCAGACTTATTATGGTGATCATTTTATAATGTGTAGAAATGTCAAATACCTAGAACACCTAGAAGGTTAATTATACTTCAAATAAAAAAACGAGGAGTCATGAGAGACAGTGTACCTTATCAGAAATCAAAGCTACATTAGCCAAAACAACATGGTATTATAACTTAGTAGAGACAGTACAGTCTAGAAACAGATTTATATATATATGTAAGAATTCAGAATTCTCAAAAAAGTTTGCTCAAAGATATGCATATATGCGTGTGTGTGTGTGTGTGTGTATGGAGGGAGTGGAATAAAGTCATACAAGATCATCTACAAGTTATCAGTGATTATCCCTAGGCAGAAGAAATACCAAGACCTGAAGGTAAAACTTTCTACTTTCTATGTTTTATGTAATGCATTAATATTCACAATGTTTCTGCCTTTTTTTTTTTTTTTTGGCCTCACCACATGGCTTATGAGATCTTAATTCCCCAACCAGACACTGAACCAGGGGCCAGTGAGAGTGCTGAGTCCTAACCACTGGACTTCCAATAGAATCCCCCTGGCTTTCCTTATAATCAGAGAAAAATAAAAAAGAATTTTCTATTGCCCTCTTAAGATTTAAAAAAAAAATTTGTGAGTTCTCCCTGCAAACACATGTATGCAAATACTTGACTTCGAGTCTAGCTGCAATGAATCTCTCTCTCTTTCCCTTGTGGTGTCTATTATATTTTATCTGTATTGCCTTAGGTTGCAGGCTGCTTCAGGAGTATTTTGGGAAGTAGGCAATGTATAAATGAACAAATTACTTCATTAAAATATGACTGGCACTCATTCTAAGTTTATTCATAGATAACTGAACTTTTTTGTAAGTTTCACTTTCAATACTTATTCAAATCAAAAATGCTTAAAATTTAACTATTATGGAGTGCTTACAATTTATCATTTAATACCCATATTTATACTGAGAGTATAAGATTTTTTGTGAAATAAAACTCATTATGGAAATTCAAGTAAAACCCAGTCGTTTATTTGGTTAAATTAGTGGTACTCAGCCTATCAAAACCGGGTCAACCTTCCCCCATGAAATTGGAATTAGAGAAAAGAGATAAAGTACTAAGGGGCAAAATAGACTCCACATGTGCAGCAAAGAAGGCCTGTCTGCAGAGAACGGCGTGAACATTCAGAGAAAAGCAGACATAAGAGTAGGAGAAAGAATACCTCTTATTTCCTGATTCTAGACTTTCCTGAGCCACAATTCCATATCCCTGGATCCTTTGCCGACTTTCCCTGGCTCCAAGTAGGGTCTGTCACTATCACATCATCATATGGTCCCCACTGGACCTTATGGCTTTCTCATCATCTTCCCTCACCCTTTCCTTCCTTTCTGCCACATATGCTCCATGAAACTTTTCTATCAGCACCTCATGGTTTTGTGGATGAGCCAAGACGTAGAACATTCTTTTTCTGTAAACATTCTTTCCCAGCAAAGAGTACATTACATACCAAAGACTTGTTTCTACTGCACCTGAGGAGATACTGATGCTCGAAGGTAGATGTATAATCAATAATCACAGTTTCTAGTGCCTGAGTAAGGTGCTTTCCTTCTTTCCCACATTGGTGCATCTACTGTTTTTTTACATGGAAAACTCTGACATCATCTTGCCCTTTATTAAGTGATGTTTCTGACCTAAATGGTATTGTGCTGCTGTGTCACAGACCTCCAAACATACAAAGCTGAAGAAACTATTGAACTTGCAGGATTTTCCTCCTAGCCTCAGGTAACCAATTTATCAAGCATTTTATTCTGATCCACGTGGGTTATTTCTTGCTTGTTTTTTGACTACATTGGGTCTTCACTGTGGCACACGGGCTTAGAAGTTGCAGCTCATGGGCTTAACTGCCCTGCGGCCTGTGGGATATTGGTGCCCCCAGCAGGGATCAAACCTGCATCCCCTGCATTGGAAGCGGATTCTTAACTGCTGGACCACCAGGCAAGTACCCCCATGTGGATTTTTAATGAGTAGTTTCTAACCTTCAAACAGTCCTTTGGGTTGCAGGGGCAATGACAAATGTGTCAAATGCCTGGGGAAGACAGGAGTTCTAAGTAGCTGTGAACATTTGGACAAGTGAGAACCCACAGAAAGAAAGGGGAAAGGGGGCCTTCCTGGAAGATTTTTCCCCAGAAGCCATGGCCAGGCAGAGCTAAGTGTCTGTTGAATTTTTCCTACCTGCAGGAGGGCTGTTTTAATGGACTCCAGCTGATACCTAGGCTGGTACCAGAGAACATTCTGGAAAGAGAAAGGGGCCTCCTAGTGCTCACTTACCTCAACTAACTTCCTTATGTGCTTGTTGATGACTGTAGGATCTGGCTTCGGCATCACTCCTGAGGCCCACTCCAGGGGTACCACAGGCTTGGTGGGCGTCGTAGGGGAGGTAGGCTGCCAATAGAAAACATACACATTAAAAAATTTTTTTTATTTATTTTTTAAATTGGAGTATGATTGCTTTACAGTGTTGTGTTAGTTTCTGCTGGACAACAACGTGAATCAGCTGTATGTGTACATATATCCCCTCCTTCTTGTGGCTCCTCCCACCTTCCACCTCCGGGCCACCCCTCTAGGTCATCACAGAGGAGCAAGCTAAATTTCCTGTGCTAGACAGCAGCTTCCCACTAGCTATCTATTTTACACACGGAAAACACACACATTTTTCAACTTTATCTGGGACTTTGAAATTTGGACCAGGGACACTGAGAAAGACATGTGAGTTTTGCATGTTCACATCAGTAGAAAATTATATTTGTGTAGCACTTAAATGTTTTTAAAACAAACATCAATGAAAATGTTGTTAATGGAATATTTTTTCGGTAGAATCTAATCTGTAACCAAATACATATTTGGATAGTGCGTTTTGGTTAGCAGGAGCCTAGATTGCATTTTTATAGGTGGGAAAAAACATTACTCATCCTGCTTATCCAAAAATCCTATCCAAGTTCCCTAAATAATACGAAAACACTGGTAAACATCTCTATAACACGCCATACAGGTTTTTTTGTATAATAGAATGCCTATGAAACACCAGTTATCTAATTCTTTAATACTCAGTGCTAGTGATAAATTAGGTGTGTGCAGCAAGCAGGCAGCGGTGCACAGCCAAGTTTATGTCATCTTGCCAGCATCTCTCTCAATATGCTTAATCACTTCTTGATGGTTTGAATAATCGCTAGCTCCCTTGAGCCCTCTTGAGTGCAACTTGTTTTCTCCACAGTATGTTCCTACGTTCTTGCAAGCTATTTTCACTTAAGAATGTGAGAAGATGGTGGCAATAATGCATAACACGTTTATACGGCACAAGCACAAAGCACAGTCCTATCAGGAGACCAGCCAAGAGCACTGTGCATGTTGTGTTCTCTCCCTTGGACTCTCACACAATGAAATATTTTTTCTGGTGCCTACCTACACACATGTATTAGCAGATTTTTTTTTTTTAATTGGACACTGAGTTTGGAATAAAATTTTTGCAAGGGGAGCTGAGGTGTAACTACATGGATTTATGCCTCTACTAATGTTGTGAGGTGGGTGTTTCTGATATCCCGTGGGCTACAAATAAAACAAAAAATATCTGCCATCCGCATATGGTCACCCTTTCACAGTCTCTCTCGCTCTCTCTCTCTCTCACACACACACACACACACACTCTCCCATCTCGGCTCTTTCGCTCAAGTCTTTCATCTTGTTGATATGACAAAGGACTAAACCCTTGGTTCCCTTGGTACTTGGTAAAGTACCCCCATCTCCTCAAAACACTATCATAAGCTCAGAGGGATACCAGAAGATATTTCAAACTTCCAAAGGAAATATAGCTATACTCAATATTTGTCAGACTCCACACAAACTACAAAGGTCACCCATTAAATCATGCTATGTTTTCAAGCAGGTACTAAGTCATTAGAATATCAATATTTATACATATTTAGTTGTCTGGACCTAACTATTCTGTAAGTAGAAATGCTAGGTATTTCTTTGACCTCGAGGTAGCATGAAAAAACTGAGACATGAAGTAAAACACAAAAAACAGGGAGGCACAAAGGATGCCCCTGTGAACAGAGAAAGGCCGAGAAGCTCTGAGACTAAGTAGGTGGGGCCGGCCGGCTCTAGCTGTCAGCACGCTAAAGCCACAGGCTCTCAGTAATAATCCTGACTCGAAATTGTTCTCTAGTTCCCAACAGGCGTCAAACACTGAATACCAATAGGACGACATTCCACTTAGAGAAGAGACAGAAAGGGATTGGGAAATGCGTTTTCATAGAGTTTTCATTTTAGCAGGCTCCCTGGTGGCTCAGTGGTAAAGAACACGCCTGCCAGTGCAGGAGACACGGGTCCGATCCCTGGGTCAGGAAGATTCCCCTGGAGAAGGAAATGGCAACCCGCTCCAGTATACTTGCCTGGAGAATCCTAAGGACAGAAGAGCCTGGTGGGCTACAGCCCACGGGGTCACAAAAGAGTTGGACACGACTGAGCGACTAAACAACAACAGGATTTTAGCACTTTGAAAGGTTTTCAAAAGCTTCTGCTTTGATAAGAGCTAAAAAGACTCTTTTGGGACTTCCCTGGTGGTCCTGTGGCTAAGACTTCATGTTTTCAATGTTGGGGCCCAGGTTGGATTCCTGGTCAGGGAATTATATCACATGTGCTGCAACTAAAGATCCCATCTGCTACCTGGTGCAATCAAATAAATACTTTTTAAAGATTTTTTTTTTAATATTGTATGGAAATATCTCCTAAAATTGGCAAAACTTGAGACTGAAAATAAAGTAAATCTAAAGGGCACAAATCAGGCATGTATGCCAACATGATCATTCCTACCCTGTTTCTGAACAAGAGATGGTGAGGAAATGATGGGAAGCATCATAGGAAAAAGCACAGGTGATGAAGCCAGACAGTCCTGAGAGGAATCCAAATTCTCCTGCTTACTGGCTGTGTCAAAGATTCCTAGGCTCACTAGACTCTGTTTGCTTAACAGAGTCAATGAGATAACATACATATTATGACCTGCCAGGCATTCAACAGCCAACAGGCAGCAATTAAGATGTCTGGTTACAGCTAAAGGAAGGTGTCGCGAGGCAGCAATGCTGTGTGTATGTACAGGACAGCTTCATCACACCAGAGCTATGGAATGAAAGAGAAGCTTACGAATTCCCTTTTTTCAATAACATTACTTTACTTTCTTGCTTGTTTTTGTGCTCAGTTGTGTCTGACTCTTTGTGACCCCATGGACTGTAGCCTGCCAGTCTCCCCTGTCCATGGGATTTCCCAGGCAAGAACACTGGAGTGGGTTGTCATTTCTCATTCTAGGGGGTCTTCCCCACCTAGGGATCAAACCTTTGTCTTCTGCATTGGCAGGCAGATTCTTTACCACTGCAGCATCTGGGAAGTCCACCTTTCTTTTGAGTTCTCTTTATCATGCTAATTTTGAAGAGTCTAGCCCTAACCCCTCCCTTTGTCGGTGCTGTATCTTCCCATAAGGCTGCGTTCTGCAGTGTCCTCAGAAGATGAGCCTCTTGGGACTGGCAGGGAGGGGAACATAGTGATGGAAACACCACTCATTATTTTAAGAACAGAAGCTACTAGGTCAACTGACTCAGACTCAAGTTTATTCTCTCTCACCTGGCCTTCACTGTGAACAGCATTCAGTCATTCTGCCTCTTTCAAGTCAATGGTTCAGAATTGTAGTGGGTATTAATAGATGGACAGACTTAGAGCCTAGAGTTGCTGGCAACACACTACAGAACTCATGGAGGTAATGAATGAGACATTTGTAAGAAAACTGATCTCAGGATATATATATAAGAAACAGACAGAAATTTTTTCTTCATCATGCAAACCTCATCCTTATTGTAAATTTCATATTCATCCTGATATTTTTCTTCCTGGTGTAAAACATATCTGAGCTACAGTCTACTTGCTAAAAGTAATGAGCAGTGTACACTCAGTAATGCAATTTCTTCAATTCATTGTATAATGTTTCTTTACTAAGAGTCAACTATCAATTAAGTGAGGTGGTATCCAAATAAGATATTGAAATTCTGAGTTGGGTCAATCATTAGTAGAGAAATCTGTGAATTATGATTAGGGTATTTAACACTTATTAAATCTAATTTTATGTTGAATAGGCTTTAAAAAAAGCCTGGAAGGGTCAGAATGATCTTTAACATTAAGATGAGTTATTGTTACCACTTCTTATTTTTTAGCCCCATATGTAGGTAGTTCTCAGAGGGAACATGGAAGATCAAGAATAAAACAGAGTAATTGGAAATGATGTTCTTCTTTGTTAGCCTGTGAAGTGAAGAGAGAATTATCTGTCAGGGCTAAGCTGTTCCACTGGTAAAATGAGAATACAGATTTTTTTTTTAATTCCTCAATCTTTAAACCACATAGCACTATTGTAATGGGCAATTATTGTAAATGACAAATAATGGTGTTTGTCACTAATCCTCAGAGAAAAAGCAATACCTACCGATTTAGAATTTCTAGGCTCCAGAACCAGTGATAGTTTGTAAATATCATCTTCTGTGTGATAGAGGTCCAGAGAAAGCTACAACAAATTAGAAGGGATAAATCAGAATGCTGAATTATTTATTTACTTATTTACATTGCTGAAATTTCTTCAAACCAAATGCTTGGGGTCAACATAGTGAGCTGAATGTAGAACATTAAAAAGACAGCATTGCAGAGGTGGAAAATGAAATTTCAAAAAGAAAAAAGTTAAACTTAGTGTGGTCCTCAGCATATAAGAACCATTGACTCAATTTCTCAATAATTATTGAGCAGCTCCTAAGAACCAAGCTCCTAAGACCCAGAGATCAGGAATTCTTGATATTATAGAATAGGACAAGTGCATAAAATAAGACTTGAAAATGGAATCAGTGCTGTCTTAGGGGTTTGATTAGAGAACTGTAGAAATAAAGGAGCAATTAAGAGGTTTCTATTTTTTCCGAGCATTGTGCTAGGTTCTGGTGATACAAAATGGTATAAAGCTATTTCTGCCCTCAAGGGCCTGACACTTTATTTGAATAAATAGGACCTGAACACAAAAAGATATATTCATATCAACAAAAGGTAACACAAGCTAAATGCGAGGAAGCTGTCCCACAGTAAGTGCTGTAGGAAATTTTCATGGAGCAGCGTGTATAAGCATGGCAGAGAGGTTTTGGAGACCTCACTTCAGATCTAAGCCTGTCTCTGGTTAACTCTGTGACCTTGAGCCAGTTATTTTCTCTCTGACATTCAGTTTCCACTTCTGTAAAATGGGAACGATCACAAAAATCCCTTATCTAATTGCATTATTATCATGATCAAATGAAATACTGCATGTAAAGGACTTCACACAGGGCCTGGTACACAGTGAAATCTCAGGAAATGGAATCTGATGTTGTTGCTGTCATTGTTATTGTTACAGGTACTAAAACTACTCTTATTACTGTGTGGAGGGATCACTGAAGACTGAAAAGACCAGAATGGATTCACAGAGGAATTTGTACACTGGGACCTTCCTGGGAAGACTTAGAAAAATACAGAGAGAAAACACAGGGTGATCAAGGATGACAACATACACTAAGACTGAAGAATATGGATAAAATGTATAAAACCTTAAAGCGAATGGTCTCCTTCTCCTAAAACAGAATTCATAAGACTTAAATAAGCCTGGATAATTGCCATACATGCCCTTCACTGGGAAGATGAATCCTACCATGGCATCATCAGGGAAGAGAACCATGTGCCCTGTCCTTCTCTGTCCATTTAAGCATGAAAATTTTCCTCTAATGTATTTCATCTGAAAATAAGAGCTTGGGGACTTCCCTGGTAGTCCAGTGGTTAAGAATCCACATTCCAAGGTAGGGGATGCAGGTTCGATCTTTGGTTGGGGAACTAAGCCCACATGCTGTGGGGTAACTAAGCCCACACACCACAACTGTGAGTCTACCCGGGCTGAGAAGACGCACACCACAGAGAAAGATCCCGCAGGTGCCACAGCTAAGACCTGACACAGCCAAAAAGTGAAATAGTTTTCTACTTAGGAAAAAATTCAAACATTAAAAACTCAATTTAAAAAAGGCTTAGATAAATTAGACAAAGGCTTAATATGTACAGGTATGGAATGAGAGGGAAGAGAAAGAAGAAGGAAGCAAGAGAAAACTCAGAGGCAAAGGATATCTTTGAAGAATTTATCTTTCTGTTTCATCTCATTTAAAAAAATGAAGAAGCTGGCATTATAAAACAGCATTCTTGCATCGTTCACTGAACAAATATTTATTGGCCACCTAATATATGGTGAGGACCATTCCAGTCACTATTCTGCCTACTAAACATAATATTTAAGTTAAGAATTCCACACATCTGATCATGTATTGCTTTACCTAGACTTTGTCATCTAAAGGTTTTTCCAAGCATAATAAAATTGACAATTGACTTTACTACAAAATTACCCTAGTATTATTTCAGATCAGGAAAATCCTGCTCACAAAGAATGCACACTGTATTCACCTTCCCCTGAAGACCGGTCACTTCTACCTTTGGGGCCCTGACTTTTTGCTGGAGAGGAACTAGCCCATGTCACAAACAAATGCTTTTAGGAGCCAGCCTACTATGTAACTGAGTGAAAGAAGATGTGTGAAAGGGAGATTTTGATAGAGACATTGGTACAATGGAGTATTTGGCAACAGAATTTTGCAATGTGATTAACTTGGGGATCTTTCCTCTTAGCCCAACAATAAGAAAAATTTGTGCTGATAAGTGGAATTTGACACTGGATCTCTGGGTTAGGGAAGCAAGGGGGCGGGTGTGAACTCTGATGAATGGGAGACAGCCACTATTCAGCTAAGGCAAATTGTCATCAGTCTGACAAGTGCCACATCTTCCAATTTATCAAAAGAAGTCACAAATCTGGACTGTTATATGAAATACTCCCATTTTAAGCACTGGGATCTAATAATTAAAAAATTTTTATGATTCCTTGTGGGTCAAATAAAGCACATCTGCCATGAAAAGTTGCTGACCATTTTGTAAATTCCATAATAGAAGACTCTGCTGATTTCCAAGCCTCATGGAAGCAAAGAGCATACCTGTCTTTTCTATCCCCATAATCCCTGTCTTGGTTTGCTACCTTGCATTGTGAATGCTACCTAGAAAACTGAGTGACTTCTTCCTTCTGAATTACTCGATATCAGGAGTTAACCCAGGCTTTAATGAGTATGTTCCTGTCCTCCTGACTCCTCCTCTAATGATGGCACTGGCATCTGTGGGAGAAGAGAAGATGGCAGTGCAAGAACATCCAACCAAAAACCTAAATATGCCACACACCAAGTAGGGGAGATGCTCTCTCAAAAGATACAGAACATCCGTGGGGATTTTCTTGTGTCAAATGAACAGATACCTGACTCCATGATGGAAATGTTTTGGTCTTCTTCCATTTGGAAACCAAATGGAAGGTTTGCTTTCCATTTGTTAGTGGCAGTATAAACCTAAGTGAGTCATTAACCTTCTCTTTAAAAAAAAATTTTTTTTTTTACTGGAGTATAGCTGATTAATAATGTTGTGTTCGTTTTAGCCTTTAGAGTCTGTCTCAATCTGTAAAATGGGAATCAATAATAGTTCCCTCCCAGGATTGTTGGGAAGATTAAACGAGCTAGTATGTGTCCACTGCAGTTTGTTTTAGAGGGTCACACAGAAATGAACTACAGGGTTTGGCTTCCAATCAATATAGCAGCCAAATGCCACAGTGTTCAACCATGAATACAGAGCTGCCACCTGGGTCAGTCCTGCCAGCTCTCTGCTTTCCCAGTCACAATCTTACATGCTTTCTTGGATCTCCTCTGGGTGTTACGGCCCTGTTCTACTTCCTAATAATAGAGGCAGCTTGTCAATGGGATTTCAAAAATCTTTATTTGTGTCTAACATTTTAAGTTTGGTTGTTTCTGAAAAATGTTTTGAGTCACTGTTTCAGGTTGTTGCTTTTACATCCAAGCCTATCAGTAGAGATGGCTGTGGATTTAGTCTGCATCTTAGGACTGACATTGCCTCGACTGGAGAATTGTAAAACAACACATACTTGATCATCAAATTATCTCCATTCACAATTTTTACAATTCTGCCTCTTCCTCTCCCTCCTCCTCCTCCTCCTCTTCTTCTCCTCTTCTTCTTCTTCGATTGTAAAAATACAGGGGCTTTCCAGTTATTTGCATATACTCAGAATGGTAAACGTAACTGATAGATCTAAAAATACTATGAAAAAGAACAGACTATTTCATGTACCGTGAAACAAGAAACCTCAGTCTGAAAGCTCCTGGTTACATGAATTAGGATCATAATGGAAAGGGTCTTCTCCAGATCTTCCCTCAAACAGGGAATAACCCAAATCACAGCAGTTTGGTGGCATGGTCGCCTTTCTTTCATGTGTGCCCAGTGCTGTTCGCGGGGCTAAGGTTACAATAAAAAAAATGGCAAACAGAGCTCCTGCTCACATAGATTTTGTTTTGTAATTAACTTGTTCTTACATGCTTCCCCCATAGCTCAGTTAGTAAAGAATCCACCTGCAATGCAGGAGACCCTGGTTCGATTCCTGGGTCAGGAAGATCCCCTGGAGAAGGGATAGGCTACCCACTCCAGTATTCTTGGGCTTCCATTGTGGCTCAGCTGATAAAGAATCTGTCTACATTGGGAAAATGGCATTGAAACATGTATAATATCATACGTGAAATGAATCACCAGTCCAGGTTCAATGCATGATAGAGGATGCTCGGGGCTGGTGCACTAGGATGACCCAGAGGGATGGTATGGGGAGGAAAGGTGGGAGGGAGTTTCAGGATGGAGAACATGTGTACAGCCATGGAAGATTCATGTTGATGTATGGCAAAACCAATACAATATTGTAAAGTAATTAGCCTCCAATTAAAATAAATAAACTTATATTAAAAAAAAAAAAAGAACCTGTCTGCAATGCAGGAGACCCAGGTTCGATCCCTGGGTTGGAAAGACCCCCTGAAGAAGGGAAAGGCTACCCACTCCAGTATTCTGGCCTGAAGAATTCCATGGACTGTATAGTCCATGGGGTCATAAAGAGTTGGATATGACTGACACCTAAGAAAAGAGAGATTATTTAATTTTCAAAGATGCAAAATAATACAAATATCAGCAATATTCCCACATTACTGAGTAAATGTCCATCAGAGCGTGAGAGAGAGAAACATCCAAACTGGGGATTCAGAAGTTGGTTATATGCAAGCTTTTTTGTCCTTTATGACTCTCAGCTTCTGCATTTCTAAAACAGGAAGGAGCAGGGGTGATGTTATGCCCTCTGACCTGCCCAGGCTACATCACAGGGCATGTGTGAGAATCTACTGAGGCAATATATGTGAAAAGTGCTGTGAAAACTTGAATCAATTACTACAGCAAGTTCAAGCATTGCTATGCATAGAGCGGGCAAATACATAGGAATTGTTAACGAACTTAAAAGTTCTTATTTTCCTTTTTTTGGAGCTCTCAACTGATATCAGCTTCCTCACCAGGGGCCATATTTAGAAGCAGTCACTTCAGGCAGAAACTTGACCTAGGGTCTTGGAGCAGAAAGAATCACCCCTTCAATGCTGTGCCTAAGAATGACCTCACATGCATTTGGGCAGCTGCCGTCAATCATATGGTTCTCATTCCAACATGTATGTGGTTCATGAAATGTCCACTGGGCTCCAGTGAACATGTCCTGGGATCCTCCTCCACCCTGATTCTGAGGAGATTAATCTGCCTATGGCCAGGAAGAATGAACGCACTGAACTTCCTCCTTGGCTGTGGGGAGAGAGTAAGGCTCTTGGCTGTAAGTAGGAACTGACTTGATGATTGTGCTCATCTCTGGAAATCTGCTATCTTGATGTGTGCTGGGCTGGGACCATGGGATTGGGCTGACACTTGGTTCCTTAGTCTCAAGGCTTCACCATTCCTTACATCTAGAACCACAGAAGTTCAGAACTGGGTGAGACCTCACAAATGAGCACAAAACTCTTTAGGAAAACAATCCAAAGTCAGTTAGTAAGGAGACAAAGCTAAAAAACTGCAGAGGCAAGGTTAACAGCTAAATCTCCCATCAGAGATTCTGGCCCGGATACTACACTCTACTACCACTGCTATGACTAAATATGATGCCTGCTGCTGCTGCTGCTAAGTCGCTTCAGTCGTGCCCAACTTTGTGCAACCCCAGAGACGGCAGCCCACCAGGCTGTCCCGTCCCTGGGACTCTCCAGGCAAGAACACTGGAGTGGGTTGCCATTTCCTTCTCCAATGAATGAAAGTGAAAAGTGAAAGAAAAGTCGCTCAGTCGTGTCCGACTCTGATGCCTGCTGCTGCTGCTGCTAAGTCGCTTCAGTCGTGTCCGACTTTGTGCAACCCCATAGACTGCAGCCTACCAGGCTCCTCCATCCATGGGATTTTCCAGGCAAGAGTACTGGAGTGGGTTGCCATTGCCTTCTCCAGAAATATGATGCCTGGTGGCTTCTAAATTTTCCTTCAATTTCTGAGACAGAGAGATAGCTAGAGATTGAGGTTTTTTTCCTTTTTCTTTCCTTCTCAGCAAAAACCCAATTATTTCTTAGCTTTTACCTCTGGAATTCAGATTTTTCCATCAGCATCCCAAAATTTAATTCAAAACCCTTTAAGATTTCTCTGTCATGATGTTGCTTGCTGCATTTACAATTAAAAATTATTTCCCCTACTCTATCGTTGTCTTTTTTCCAGATGAGAAGCTGCCCAGGTGTAGGCACCTGCTATGTGAAGCTATCCTCCACTGAGGATAGGGAGACAGTCTGAACACAGACACTTGAAACCTCGGCTACACCCTGAGACTGGTCTGCAGACATCACCTGTGTGTGTGGGTTTACACAGTCTGATTGGGGCTACAACTCTGGTCACTTATTCATAGAAACAGATTTACATGGCAAATGATTAATAAATGCAGGTGCCTGGATGATTGTGAGATGCCCCCCACACCCAGTGAGAATGTCTGTGTGTTTATTATTTGTCACACAATCTGAACCCCAAGAGATTTGTGTTTCTATGTGTTGGCCACTTCTGCTTTATACAAAGAAGGCAGTTGCCATTATTGCCTACACCTAGGGGGTCAACTCTTTGGTAGACAATTCTGTGTTCTAGGAACAGTGGGTGAGAAGGTCTAGGAACCACACTCTTATTCCAATGCAGCAGCCCTAGAGGATTTAGCCCTTCAGAGCTTCAGAGGGATTGTTGTTTTCATTTCCTATGGCCGTTGCAAGGAAGTAGTTAATTCAGTATTGAAGCCAAGTTTCAAATGTTACAGTGTCATAAACCCAAACAAGGAAGTTACTCCTCCACTTGTTTCAGCTAAGCTGAGAGAATTTGCTTATGCCTCTTTTCCCCCCTTACAAAGAAGCAGCCAATGGGAAATATTCTCTTCTACACACCTGTGTATCTAAAAGTGCTAGGACCTAGAGACCAGCTAACTGTGTGTGCCACTAATACTAATAAAATGATGAGAAATGGGTTACTTTCTTCCAACCGACATCATTCCTAATTATAGCGTTCAGTTCATCTGTTGAGCCCCTACGTATGCCAGGTACTATGGAAGGTGCTGGGGACACGCTATGCATAAGGCAAGTAGACAGAAAAAAAAACCAAATCTAATGTCAAGTGTTACCTCCTATAGATAAGAAAGTACAAAGTGCAAGGGCACACAGGTGACAGATGCATTACTGCTTTGGAGGGAAACAGAATGCTCCCTGAGAGCATCTAAATAAAGAGAGGCATTTAAATTTAAGCTAGTCATCGGGTGCCAGGGGGAGGTGGGCGGTGGGATGGAGGGCTAAGGAAAGGATTTTCCAAGAAAATGCAATGGCCAGAAAGTAGAAGGCAGCAATTACTGGTGGAAAGTGTAAGCCCCATACTCCTCAAAGGCAGGTGTGATGTGGGATCGGGTGATCAGAAATGAGGAGAGACTAAGAGTCAGAGAGCAAGTCCTGAAGGGCCTCCAGGGCCAGATTGGGAGGTGCCTCTGGGGGTTTGGGGAGGTTGGTGGGAGTGGGGGTAGGGAGATCTCGGAGGAGGTTCCTGTTTTACTCCAGGCTTCAGCTACAGCTATGCGGTGAGGATCCAGAGAAGCCAGTGAGCTTCTCTTGAACCTCACCTCCCAGGGGATGTGTGTGATGCAGGATTAGATTAGTGTGATTCAGGATTGTGAGGCCCTGAGGACAGAGCTGGAGGGCCTCTCTAAGAACTCCAGAAACCAGAGCTGCGGGGGCAGAGACTGGGATCCTCAAAGCAAACGGAATTTTCTTCGCTTGGAGATCATATTTAAAAGTTTGAACTTACGCAGGTTACAGGTGTGGCTTCCCCACCCTTCCTCCTTTGAGATTTCTTTCCAACCACTGACCCCACATCCCACCCCTCCCCTGCCCTCATTGTGAACTGCTGGCGGGAATCTTCCTGCATCCCCTGGGAGGTGAGGTTCAAGCTCCAGTCTATTGGAGCACAAGCTCCAGCCCGTTGAACTCACCGTAAGCAAGTTGATCAAATCCAGGTTGGGTTCCAAGTGGTGAGAGGCATTCTGCAGGGACACCAGTTCACTCAGGGTAACGGAGAGCTGGTGCATTTTCACAATGTTCACTTTGTTCTCCTCTGTCCAGTCTGGGAAAATGACATGGACCGCTATCAAGTCTTTCAAGTGGACGCCAAGGATTGGGATTTTGAAGCCGTCGCAGTCTGCAAAAGCCTTGCGGTAATTACAGTAATTGCCATTGGAGGAGACCAGCTCCATCATTTCATTCCAGTTCTGAGAACAGATGGAAAAGTAGATTTTCAAACAGCCTTCCTTTCTGCCCACCCCCAGGCCCAACAGTGTGTGGCTAGGAAATTCCTCTGCTACCAAGAGAAGTATTGATTGCACCAACATTGATGCAGGGAGATACTAACCAGGAAAAAGAAAGTTAGAAAACCTGACTATGAATTGGACAGCCTGTTCCATTCTGCTACAAAACAGAAATAGCCCACACCTCTGCCTACCTACTAGGGATATTGAGATGTTAAACTGAATCATTATATAAGTATTTAATAATTCATGGAAATATTATAATCCAAAAAATAAGCATATATTATATTTAACATATGCAGTATATTAGAATTTCCTAGTTCCAAGAAAGTTGCATTCAAGATATAACTTGAAGGGCACAGGACAGGGGCAGGAACAGTCATATTGATGTGTGAGATAGCTGTGGTTTTGGACTCTGCCGCTAAGAAGGTGACCTTAAGCAAGTCACTTCACTTTTAGGGACATTAGGTTTCTTTTTCTGTAAGAAAGAGGAGTTTGAATAAATAATTTTTCAATATACACTGGTGGTTCCAAGCCTCTATGAGCCTCCATTGAATTATCTTTTTTTTTCCATTTTTTTCCGTTGAATTCTTATTTTCACATTTAAAATATGTTTTGCTCTCTACTGGAAATTCAGTACTAATCTAAAGGGAAATGAAACACATAATGAGCCCCATTATACTTGAAATGAGTACAGTGTTTGAGGTCAGTCAGCAGCGCTCCTGTGGCTTAAATTCTCCTGTTCATATGAACAAGTTATTGTTGGTTGTCTAACAGCAACCAGACCTTCCTTACAGACCCTAGCTTTGACTAGTGTACTCTTTCCCATGTGTCTCGGATGGAGCTGTTTCCATGCCCAAGTCCAAGCATAGGTTCTGATCTACCATGATCATAATTTCATCCCTCTGGTTTATGATTGGTTCAGGAATAAGAGTTAAGCCAATCAACATGTTGCATTCCACTGGATACTGTCATTGGCCCAGGGGTGGGCATGTGATTTGAGAGGGTCCAATCTGCCTAAAAAAGAAGGTCTTTATTCCAGGGGGACAAAGCTAGAGAGAAGTTTTCCCTATGTCCAACTTTCATAAACAAAAGAGCAAAATTTTTCCATTGTTGCAGACAACCCAGTCAGGAGGGAAATCAGTCTGATGAAAAACAAAAACAAAAACCTCACACTCAGAGGAATCCAGAGCAGTTGAGCCAGAGTTCTGGTCAGCCCGTGCATGGGCTTGGCCCTGCCTCTGGGCTTTCCAGGTATGTGACACAATCCATTTCCTTATTATTTAGGCAATTCCAAGATTTTTATTCTAAGTTATAGCTGAAAGTGTCCTCACTGATACAGCAAAGTACACTTTTACAGGGAAATCTTTTGATAAGGATGAAATGTTCTTTTTCGCTCAATAAGGAAAAATTTAATTGCAGTCTGGAAAAAGTTCAGTTTGGGAAACAATCATTGCTTTAAATTATTTTTGTTCCTGGAAACTCAGCTATAAATCTGGAGGCTTTCTATCCAAAAGATTTCTTTCTGTCCCCTCCCTCTTCTTTTGTATCTTCCACCGTGTTGAATCCAGTTCTATGAAGAGAGCCAGTGTTTAATGACTTCATTTGAGGAGCGGATAATAGGAATGATATCTGTCTTATTTGCCTTGTATTTGCCTTGTATTTCACAATACCTATCAAATAGTAAGCACCAAATACCTATTTATTGAATATTTACAACTACAATATGTTCAGTTCAGCTGAGTTCAGTCGCTCAGTTGTCTCTGACTCTCTGCGACCCCATGAATCACAGCACGCCAGGCCTCCCTGTCCATTTCCATCTCCCAGAGTTCACTCAAACTCACATCCATTGAGTCAGTGATGCCATCCAGCCATCTCATCCTCTGCCATCCCCTTTTCCTCCTGCCCCCAATCCTACCCAGCATCAGAGTCTTTTCCAATGAGTCAATTCTTCGCATAAGGTGGCCATAGTACGGGAGTTTCATTCCTTCCAAAGAACACCCAGGGCTGATCTCCTTTAGAATGGACTGGTTGGATCTCCTTGCAGTACAAGGGACTCTCAAGAGTCTTCTCCAACACCACAGTTCAAAACCATCAATTCTTCGGCGCTCAGCTTTCTTCACAGTCCAACTCTCACGTCCATACATGACCACAGAAAAAACCATAGGGTTGACTAGCCGGACGTTTGTTGGCAAAGCAATGTCTCTGCTTTTGAATATGCTATCTAGGTTGGTTATAACTTTTCTTAAAGGAGTAAGTGTCTTTTAATTTCATGGCCGCAGTCACCATCTGTAGTGATTTTGGAGCTCAAAAAAATAAAGTCTAACACTGTTTCCACTGTTTCCCCATCTATTTCCCATGAACTGATGAGACCAGATGCCATGATCTTCGTTTTCTGAATGTTGAGCTTTAAGCCAACTTTTTCACTCTCCTCTTTCACTTTCATCAATAGGCTTTTGAGTTCCTCTTCACTTTCTGCCATAAGGGTGGTGTCATCTGCATATTTGAGGTTATTGACATTTCTCCCAGCAATCTTGATTCCAGCTTGTGCTTCCCCCAGCCCAGTGTTTCTCATGATGTACTCTGCATATAAGTTAAATAAGCAGGGTGACAATATACAGCCTTGACGTACTCCTTTTCCTATTTGGAACCAGTCTGTTGTTCCATGTCCAGTTCTAACTGTTGCTTCCTGACCTGCATACAGATTTCTCAAGAGGCAGGTCAGGTGGTCTGGTATTCCCATCTCTTTCAGAATTTTCCACCGTTGATTGTGATCCACACAGTCAAAGGCTTTGGCATAGTCAATAAAGCAGAAATAGATGTTTTCCTGGAACTCTCTTGCTTTTTCCATGATCCAGTGGATGTTGGCAATTTGATCTCTGGTTCCTCTGCCTTTTCTAAAACCATCTTGACCATCTGGATGTTCATGGTTCACGTATTGCTGAAGCCTGGCTTGGAGAATTTTGAGCATTACCTTACTAGCGTGTGAGATGAGCGTAATTGTGTGGTAGTTTGAACATTCTTTGGCATTGCCTTTCTTTGGGATTGGAATGAAAACTGACCTTTTCCAGTCCTGTGGCCACTGCTAAGTTTTCCAAATTTGCTGGCATATTGAGTGCAGCACTTTCACAGCATCATCTTTCAAGATTTGAAATAGCTCAACTGGAATTCCATCATCTCCACTAGCTTTGTTCGTAGTGATGCTTCCTAAGGCCCACTTGACTTCACATTCCAGGATGTCTAGAATATGTTAATGGGGCTTAAAAGCATTTGTACTGAACACTTGCTGCCACTTCTATTCTGTTTTTCCAGGAGGTATGGCCAAAACCTCCTATTGTCTAAGAAGAAAACTTTCCCCTTCTGAGTGACATTTGTTAGGATCATCCTACCTCTAAACAATTTCTAAGCAAACTTTTTACTTGGGATTATGATCTGGTTCACTGTACCTTTGTAACTTCTGAAGAAAGATGAGAATGGGTCTCTTTGAGCCGGGAAATGGAACTATGACTAAGGCCTCCCACCACTGCCATCAGGGTGTTAAAATTTTTGAGCTGAAGGAGTTTCTGCAATAAAAAAAATGTTAACTTCAATACTTTGTAACAATTTTTGAATTATTCTCACCTTTTGGCAGTACAGATGAAGTCATGTACAATTTTAATAATAAGGATGTAGGAAAAACAATATCAATTCAAAATGAAATACAAACGAAAGTCTAGAAAAATGTACTAGAAACACTAGAAAAATATACCAATCCTCTCACAGAAAATAGCTACATTAAATACTTCCAAGTGTTGCCAATTAAAAGCAATCTTCTTGCATGAGAGAAGTATATTTGTTCATTAGACATTTAGTAGTTTAATTACCTTCTACATTGTGAATTTCAAATTTCTTCAATGACATTTCTCAACCAAGTGAATGAATATCTAGAATGCTTTAAGAATCCCAGTCTAATTAACAGACATACATACCTTGGCAACATTGATAAACTTTGTGATGACTTCTGCTCTCTGCTGAGGAGTTGGTTTGCTAAGAACCATCAACTGGACCCACTTAGAGATTCCATTAAATAAAGCAATAGATCTCTCCAAGGTTGGGTTATTCTCCAGGCAGCCATGGATGACATAGCTTTGGTAATCAGTGAACTAGTAAAGCAAGAATCAGAGACTCTGAGTTATAATGGAGTCTTTGAAAAATCATAAATTAGAATGTTTCATGGAAGAGGTGAGACACTGTTTCACAACAACATCACTATTTCTTTCATTTCACACTTACATGGCATCTTACACATATGAATATACTATGAATAATGACTATATCTGTACCTTTAACATGCTGTTTCACTGCATTTCACTCTCCCATACACAGACACACAATTATTACACACCATAGTGTTGGTGAGGAGAGCAAGGGACAAGACTCAAAGTCACATTCCAGTGAGTCCAAAATTTGCTGGATCTTAAGATCCACATGGGGCATTTGCTAAAACACTGGTTTCAGGAAACCTGTTAGACCTAAAGGATCACTGTTCCAGAGGAATAATCTAAGAATCTCCATTTTTCACCCCTACTGGTGATTCCAATGGTTGGGCAAGTTTGAGATACAATGGCATGCATTAAAGAAGAGGAAATGAACATAACGATCATAATTTCAAGTCAGAATAAGCTTGCAAAATTGTTCTCAAGAAAAGAAGAGAAAAAAAAAATAGTAACTGAAGTAAGGCCACTCTTTTGCAAAACAGATACATTTTCTTGAAGTCAGCATGGGAGTCATCAGATATTAATATTAATACACAAGAGCCTCCTATCATATAAACAGAGCACGAGGTTTCCTCTCATGGCCTGCCTGTGGGGTCTCAAAAGGTCCTCTCCAAGCAGGATTACTTAGTGAAAAGAATCAGTCTTTCAGAAATCCATACTTCTGACCTCATGTTTTTCTTTGCAAGCAATAATGTAATTCATTCTTTGGCATCTTGGAAAAGGAGTGACATGCCCAAAAGTTGGTGAGACAAAGACAAAAGCTACTTGTGAACAATTGTGGAAATAGTATAACAAATGGAAAGTGAGTGAGTCGGTGGCTAGGAAAAGACCACAGTCGAAAGGAAGAAAGGGGTCATAGAGAAGGAATTCTATCAAGACAAAGAAAGAAAGAAAAATTTAATCCAAGATCTCCATCCCTGAGAAAGAAACAGCCTAATGTTAAGATTCTTCAGAAAGCTTACAGTTCCTAATTTCAACCTATACCCATAATTAGGCATTTATACAAATCCCAACCTAAATAAATATTTCTTCCCCCCCAAATGAAGGGCCCAGCCAAATGTGTTCACTTGGGAGACATCAATGGAGCTAAATAAACCTTGAATGGTTAAATCTCCACCAAGTATTTAGAAAATCATGCTTTAATCCTATGAAAGGAGACATTGAAAATAGCGACAGAAATATAGCTCCTGAGCCATAAAAGAAAGACAGGATAATATTTATCTTTGGTTAAAAGGGATTGTTCCTGTGAATTAAGGGCACTTTTCCAGAGGAGCACAGTGACAGAGGCTGCCAACAGTTCAGAGTATGAAAATGCAGCTCTTGGGAAAGTTGGCATGGAGGTTGTTATCCTTGGAAGAATAAATGTCCAGTTTCTTACTGAGATCCTTCTAAAAGATTTATGCTCCAGAAAAGTGAGGTGCTCGGCCAATTCAATGGGCTCCAGATGGTCGAACAGCAGACAGGCTTTTCCCTTCTTGGATACTTTTTTTCTCTGTGTGACTCTTCTCATCCAGTCATAGGAAGGACTATGAAAGAAAAGCAAGTCTGGTCAATGTGCTGAAAGCCCATTGCACTCAGTGGAAGTTATTAACCTACTGACTCTCTAACTCTTGGCCTGCTTCCAGGGGCTTGTGCAAAATACACACCCTGCCCTTCATGTTTGAAGAGAAACCCACTGACCCATTGCCAATAGAACATAATCTTCAAGTTGTTTCTCCAGACAGGGTTGGTTTGCATGGATTCATCCAGAATCTCTTACTTGGTCTTTCTTGTGAGCAGTAAGGTCTGAATCATGAGGGATTTTGTCAATATATAGTTGGGATGGAAACCACCAAAATCCATATGGTCAGCAACATATGGATTATCTGAAAAGCTTGTTATAAAAACAGAGGCCTGGACCTCACTACCAGACATTCTGACTTACTAGGAATGAATAATCTGAATAATCTATTTTTTAACATCAACATTTATCAAACGCTTGATGTCCCAGGCACCACTATAATCACAGGTATTAACTCATTAAATCTTCACAACTCCATCAGGTAATACTATTATTACTTCCATTTTAAAGATGAGAAAAAATAGGCACAAAGAAGTTAAAAATTTATCCAAGCTCACATAGCTAGTAAGTAGAGGAGTTGGGATGAATAATCTATATTTTTAACAACACCCTTAATAATCCCAGGACCATTCACCATGGATCACTCTTGAAGAAGTATTTTAGGAAAGAAGACTAGAGTATGAATGCCTAGGACACAAAAGTATATATATTTTCAATATGGATAATAATACTTAAAACCCTAAAATAGCTTTATCTATAAAGTTAGCTAGTAATATAAAATGCTAGCCTAATTAGCACCAAGTTCCTAATTACTGAGCTGATCAGTTCATGGCACAGCTATGGTCCACATTTGCACAGCCTCAGGCCGACATGAGAAGCACCATGGTACAGAGCATCTCGAAATTGAATGAGCATATGTATCACTTGGGAATCTTACTAAAATGCAGTTTCCAATTCTGCAGCTTTAGGGTGGGGCATGAGATTCTATGTCTCTATTGAGCCCCCGCCCCCAGCTAATGCCGGAGCTGCTGATCCACAGAACACAGTGGCAAGGGCATAGGAGACTAGATTCAGTAACCAAGTACTGAGCATCTGTTAGGTGTCAAACACTTTCACATATTATCACATGTACCTCTTGGGTGCTCATTATAACCCCATGAGAAAGGTACAATTTCTACTTCACAAACACAGAAATTGAAGCTTGGAGAGCTAAACTGTGGCCAACGGGACTGTGCTCTTCGCAGCAAAGCTTTCCTCAAAGAAGCACACCTTGGTTCTGAACAGGTATGGATGGAGGTCAAGTGGGATCATCACTACTCCCTCCCCCAAAAAGCAGACTCATCATATTTGAAAGAAGCTTGCACCATTCTTACATGCTGGATATGTCGATGAGACTGGTGTGTTTCTCGTATCCCAGTTGACTAGCTACTTCCCGGAATTCCTCAGTCATACGGATCAAACCGAGGTCCAAATTAAACTCTGCAGGAAATTTCACAATCCAGTACCTAAAAGACATCAAGTATGTTTGACAACCAGAAGATTTCAAGCTAGATCTCTGTGGAAACTATGGTGTCATTTTACAGATTACATTTAACAATGTTTCAAGACCATACCTCAAATTAGCAATCTCTTATCCCCCATCTATCAGGTTGAGTCTTGCTCTTTCCTGCTTCAATCAAGGACCCAAGTCCACCACTCCTACTTTGAGAGTCTCTTTCTCTCTAGAGCCACAGCTGAGAAGAAACCCTTTTCCCAACTCATGGCAAGTAGGTGGGAATGTGTACAGTGAGGGAGTAGAAAAAAAAATGAATGCACTCTTTCTCGGAGCTGCTTTCATCCCCTAAACACACTGACCAGTGCTTAATTGTCCAAAAGAAAGATAAATTCTATGTCCCCAGCAACAGAAAGTGAAAGTGAAGTCGTGTTGGACTCTTTGCGACCCTATGGACTGTAGCCTACCAGGCTTTTCCGTCCATCGGAGTTTCCAGGCAAGAGTACTGGAGTGGGTTGCCATTTCCTTCTCCAGAAGATCTTTCCGACCCAGGGATCGAACCCTGGTCTCCCGCATTGTAGGCAGACGCTTTCCTGTCTGAGCCACCAGGGAAGCCGCCAGCAACAGAGGAGAGCCATTTTTAATGAAATCAACAAAAGGGGGACTTGAGTCCATTTTACTGTCAGATTAGGTCTGTAGTTTGGGGAAAAGAAAACTGTCAATAATTCCAGAACCAGAAACAAGACAATTAAGTTTGTAAGTACCTCATGAAGTAGCAGATCTTTAATCGAAATTCATCACAGCTTTCTCCACTGGCATTTCGATAGGTACACTAGTTAAGGGAAAAAATCCTTGGACGTTGTTTCCTTTGCACAGATCTGTGGCTGTTTAATCAATTTAGATGAATTCCTAAGAAGAGGACTATACTATTAGGGTGACATGGATGTTCAAGTGGGGAGAAAAGTGGGTTCTGATGACATCAGTGCTAAATTACTAGCACCATATATTATTGCTCTGAGATGTATTTTTTTGGTCTGGAAGAGAAGCCACTTATACAGTGAATTTTACCTTCCTGAGCACTTACCAAATGATGACTGTCAACTGTAATGACAAATGTACTACTAACTATAGATAATTTAAAATGAATAGTACATAGAAGCACCATTTTAGCCAAAAAGATTTTATATGTAGGATTAATGGAATATGTAAGTACTCTAATTTCTTTAGTATTTGAAAATGTTATCATTTTGGGGTATAGTAATATACACATCTTGCTGTTATTTAGTCTCAAGTCTATTTATTCATACTTTTTAGCTAATATTTACTGAGTTCATGCTATATGCCAAGTACCATGGATATGCAGCGAGCAGGGAATCCAAAGAGAGGGAAAATCTAGAGAAATGTGAATTCACAGGTGGTTTCAACTCCCATACAATCTGCACTTTCAGATATTAAGCTTTACTGTGTCTAAATACCCCTTTCTATTTGTGTTTCATATGGCAGTGGACATAATGATGATGAGAATACTGTCTGTGGGCACATTTTGTGGAAAGTGTTTGGACCCTAAGGAGGGAATGGGGCCAGACTAACGTAGTTCCCTCCATCCTTCTCTACATACCACCTTTCAATAGCAGGACCCGTGGAACCCTGGGACCACAAGGTACTAAGATATTGTTCATTTCCAGGGACCTCTGTTCAGGGTGAATGTTCCCTTCTCGTCTCTAACACCTACTCCCTGTCTGAGGTTGGGGGGATGGTTGATGATGGAGTGAAGAAGTAGAAAGTGGAGGAAACTTGAAGGAAGCAAATGGAAGCCAGCTAGCCCTAATTACACTCAATGGCCCCACTCCCTCTCAGGCTCTCACTGATCTGCCCTGCAAGGCTTCTCACTCATCTGCAGGACCCCTGGGCTTGCAGCAGGCAGACTACAGGAACCTACGTTAGCAATTATATAATAAACATTAGATCTCAGGGACTAAAACCTCCTTATAAGTATGTGACTATTTCGTAGCCATTTTTCAGTCATTTGGCTTTTAACCACCTTTTAGGATTGTACCATGCACAAAAGTGGTGGATTGCTAAAAGTCCTTATTATAGAATGGGGTTTCTAACTATGGTTATTTCCTTTGCCTTTATATCAGAAGAAAATCTAAAATTAATGTCAATCAACAGATTATAATAAACCTGCTAGAATGTTCCTTGTGTCTCACCAGCAAGGGACGATGTGAAAATTTAGGTGGTGTTTATGCCTGAGCCAGGTCATATTATTCTGGCTGGCATTTCCATATGTCTAAACTGTATCCTCTAGGTCTACCATTCTGCCTTCCTAAGAGGAATAAAGTAACTCTTGAGTCAGTGTTAAATATTCTTTCATTATACTAATAGCAGAAATGTTAAAGACAAGTTAGAAACATTCAGGCTACAGCTCCTGTTTCATTTCATATCAAGTGGTTATTTTCAAGTAGAGCCAAAACATTCAGATGGATAATCAGCTATTTGGTCAATCATCTGAATGTTTTGTCTAGACATCTATATATATTCACAAAACAGCTGGATAACTGACTGAAGACTGTTTATTCATCTTAATTTACTGGCTTTGGCTAGACACTTCATCTAAGTACAGAACTTGATTTATGATTGTAAAAATTACACAGTAGTTAAAAAGATATATGCAGAGAAGTTTTTCTGCCAATTCAGTGGAAGACAAATACCATCGGTGCATGAGTAGAACTATTCTTGGCAAATAACTATTATTCAGCTCTCCATTGTCATCTGTTAAAAAATAAAAGAAGATTAAGAGGTGAGGAGACAATAGCACATACTACTTTTCTCTTTGTCTAATATCAGCAGAGAAACATTAGTGTCAAAAAGTTCTTGTAGACCCAATTATCATTTTCCTCCTACTTCTGGTATTTCCTTGCAAATTAAGTGGGTAGGTCTCATCCTTCCTCTGGTGTACAGTTGCCAGGTTTCACATATAAAAATACAGGAGATTTAGTTAAATTTGAATTAAGGCAAACCACAAAGAATTTTTTAGTACAAGTATGTCCCATGCCCTATTTACGACATACTTATACTAAAAATGTGTCTCATCTGCAATTCAGATTTAACTGATCATCCTGTATTTTATCTGACAACCCTACTCTGTCTGGTTTAACTCTTCCTAAAACAATCAATTCAACAAACAACTTCTTTGTGATTCTATTTGTAAAAAGAATAATCCAAAATGCTATGGTAGTTAGACAACATGAAAAGCATATAGCTGTAAAGTCTACAACTTTGGAGGAGATATAAGACTTATAGACAAACATAGAAAGTAGGATGTTGTGCTATTCACACATGTCTAAGCCAAAGGACCAAGAAAGGATCACAGCAGCATGTATCATGTCCATGAAAAAATCAGAAAGGGCTATGGTGAGTGGAGGAAGCAGTCAGCATTCCTGACTGGGGAGTAGAGGAATGATACTATGAAGATTTGAGATGACACCTTAAATGAGGCCTGAAGCAGAATTTCAATGAAGGAGTATGATAAAGGCATAAAGGCAGAAAGATGCAGGGAATGTTCCAGAAATATTAAGTGAACAGTATGTCTGGGTATTAGCTGTGGACAGTAAAAGGAAGGAAATGCATGGGGCAATGATACTGGGGAGACAAACTGGGGTTAATAAAAAGGCCTTAAATAACAAGGTGCGTGAGTGTGTGCTAAGTCGCTTCTGTCGTGTCCAACTCTGTGTGATCCCATGGACTGTAGCCCGCCAGGCTCCTCTGTCCGTGGGATTCTCCCAGCAAGAATACTGGAGTGGGCTGCTATGCCCTTCTCCAGGGGATCTTCCCAACCCAGGGATCGAACCTGCGACTCTTACGTCTCCGCACTGGCAGGCGGGTTCTTTACAATTAGCGCCACCTGGGCAGTCCCAAATACCAACGTATGGAGATTGACTTCTGTTCCACAGCAACACTTGCAACTGAACTGGGGGAGGTAGAGTAGCAAGATGTACAAAAGGGAGAAAGGCTCCTACCAAACATCTCAATGCAAGTGCTCAGCAGCTCATCTAATGTCGCTGCTTTCCCAAGTCCACTTGACCCCATGGTTATGCGCCGCCGTCAAAAAACTAGGGGCATTTTCAACGTCATGCAGATCATCTCCATAACTATGCAAGTGGGTGATGTTTGTGCTTAGAGGTGGTCTCTGTCCTAAAGTCTCAGGGCTCTAAAAAACAAGAAGAAAAAATATCAGACTAGAGTTCTGCCAGACTAGTTAACATATCTTTAACTAGAGTTAAAGCATGGCTTTCCTACCTGAAAAGATAATGACTTCCATTTACTCTGTATTTCTGCAAGAAAATTATCAAAGTGATAAGAGATTGTGTGAATCACCATGATGGCAAAATGCCTGCGAAACTATTCCTTAGCATGTATGATGCTCTGAGACCATGGGAATGTGTGTGTGTGTTAGTCACTCAGTTGTGTCCGACTCTTTGTAACCCCATGAGCTGTAGCCCGCCAGGCTCCCTTGTCCATGAAATTCTCCAGGCAAGAATACTGGAGTGAGTTGCCATTTCCTTCTCCAGACCATGGGAATGTTCCCTATCAAATAACATCTTGTTTTTCAGTTGAAAAGAATTTACAACATTTTACAATTTCTTTATTTTCTTAAGTGATAAAGACACTCAGGAGCATATTATCATAAACATTCAGTTCAGTTCAGTCGCTCAGTTGTGTCCGACTCTTTGCAACCCCATGAACTGCAGCATGCCAGGCTTCCCAACTGCTGGACTCTACCCAAACCCATGTCCATTGAGTTGGTGATGCCATCCAACCATCTCATCCTCTATCGTCCCCTTCTCTTGCCCTCAATCTTTCCCAGCATCAGGGTCTTTTCCAATGAGTCAGCTCTTCGCATCAGGTGGCCAAATTATTGGAGCTTCAGCTTCAACATCAGTCCTTCCAGTGAACACCCAGGATTGATCTCCTTTAGAATAGGCTGGTTGGATTTCCTTGCAGTCCAAGGGACTCTCAAGAGTCTTCTCCAACACCACAATTCAAAAGCATCAGTTCTTCTGCACTCAGCTTTCTTTATAGTCCAACTCTCACATCCATACATGATTATTGGAAAAACCATAGCCTTGACTAGACGGACCTTTGTTGACAAAGTAATGTCTCTGCTTTTTAATATGCTATCTAGGTTGGTCATAACTTTCCTTCCAAGGAGTAAGCATCTTTTAATTTCATGGCTGAAATCACCATCTGCAGTGATTTTGGAGCCCAGAAAAATACAGTCATCCACTGTTTCCCCATCTATTTTCCATGAAGTGATGGGCCCAGATGCCATGATCTTCGTTTTCTGAATGTTGAGCTTTAAGCCAACTTTTTCACTCTCCACTTTCACTTTAGTTCCTCTTCACTTTCTGCCATAAGGGTGGTGTCATCTGCATATTTGAGGTTATTGATATTTCTCCCAGCAATCTTGATTCCAGCTTGTGCTTCCTCCAGCCCAGCATTTCTCATGATGTACTCTGCATATAAGTTAAATAAGCAGGGTGACAATACACAGCCTTGACATACACCTCTTCCTGTTTGGAACCAGTCTTGTTCCATGTCCAGTTCTAACTGTTGCTTCCTGATCTGCAAACAGGTTTCTCAAGAGGCAGGTCAGGTGGTCTGGTATTCCCATCTCCTTCAGAATTTTCCACAGTTTATCATGATCCACATAGTCAATGGCTTTGGCATAGTCAATAAAGCAGAAATAGATGTTTTTCTGGAACTCTGTTGCTTTTTTGATGATCCAGCGGATGTTGGCAATTTGATCTCTGGTTCCTCTGCCTTTTCTAAAACCAGCTTGAACATCTGGAAGTTCATGGTTCACGTATTGCTGATTACTTGGATTAATTTTATTACAAGTATATGGAAGTGAAAGTGGCTCAGTCATGTCTGACTCTTTGTGACCCCATGGACTATAAACTCCATGGAGTTCTCTAGGCCAGAATACTGGAGTGGGTAGTCTTTCCCTTCTCCAGGGAATCTTTCCAACCCAGGGATCAGACCCAGGTCTCCTGCATTGCAGGTAGATTCTTTACCAGCTGAGCCACAAGGGAAGCCCAAGAATACTGGAGTGGGTAGCCTATCCCTTCTCCAGAGGATCTTCTCAACCCAGGAATCAAACCAGGATCTCCTGCATTGCAGGTGGATTCTTTACCAACTGAACTATCAGGGAAGGCCCTACAAGTATATATAGAGAGATAAACTTTAAAGCGCAAATATATTAATGAGGATTATGTAAATGTGATCATGTAAATGTTGAACAACTGGTAAAAAAATATTATTTGCATAACTTTTCTAATAGTATTAAAAATATTAACAATAATCTATTGAACATCCACATTATGTACCAGGTTTTATATCAGATGTTTTGCATATATTATCCAACTTGACCTTCACAGCAATACTGTAAGGTAGTAATTATGATTTCCAGTATAGACACAAGGTCATGGGGTTCACAGAAATTTGGCAGTTGGTCTAAAGCCATACAATTATTAAGGCCTTGAATCAGAACTCCATTATAAAAGTTTTTGGTTTCCCTTTTTCCCTTGTATTGCTCTCCCAAGTGCGGACATCATGAGCTGTCATAATTTTGCCCCCTAATCTAGTGTGAAAAACAGCACTTCACACCGTCTCAAAAAGACAATATAAACCAGGTTATTTGTCACAGAGGTAGAAGGAAACGTGGGCCTGAAAGCTGTCCATTTTATAGCAACGGCATGGGGAAAGTGGGATTAGAAACAACCTCTCCGAGATGCTTATACCAAAAGTGTCCCTGTAGGAAACACAACGTCATTTTATTTTACAGAGCAAGTCCTTGATGCCAGCTCCATACAAGGCTTAGAGAAATGGAGACATCATCATGATGTAAGACAGTTATCCACTTTGAACCGTTTAGCAGGTAAATGTGGCCATTCGGACTGCATCTCTTGAACTGTTTAAAGTCAATGTCTCTTTTACTCTCAAAGTTTATTTATTCCTTTGTAGTCATGGAGCACCTGACAATTGCTAGGCACTAGGCAAGGCATTGAGGCTGCCAAGATGAACTCATCATCACCTCATCCCTGCCTTCAGTGGGCCCAGTCAATTTCAGAAGGCAAACACATGAATGCAAAGAAAAGAAAAAAAAAAAAAGCCTAAGGTCCACACGTGCGGCTGCATTAGTTCAACGATGCCACTGAAGACTGACATCTGAGTCTATTCACCAGCTAAATAAATCCAGTGGAAACACAGTCTTGAGCTAAAGGTACCACTCTTAGAGCATCAAAAGAAGAATTATTTCACGTGTCATAAAAATAACAGAAACACTGGATCAATGCTGAGCCACTTTGATACTCAAAGGGTTTGTGAAATGGGATTGTTAAAGTAGTGCGGAACCAACTCTTACATCTCTTAACAAAGTAACCTTATCAGTAAGACCCTTCCCGAACACCATAATTTAACACAACACCCTCTCTCCATGCCCACCTCCCAATTGGCATGCCCTATCTCTCTTCCCGGATTTATTTTTCTTCATAATATGTATCCCCATTTAAGATGCTATATATTTTACTTGTTCATCTGCACTTAAATCTTTCTAGCACTACATACATAAGCTCCATGAGTACAGGAATTTTTGTGTTAGCTCTCTGGTATTTTCCCCAGTTCCTAAGATTTTGCCTCTCAAAAAAAGAATTTGCTGAATTAATGAATGAGTAAATGGATGGATAAAGAAAGAGTAAAATAAAAATGATAAAATGCTGGTTTTTGAATATGTGTATATTTGGAAGAGTGGATACCATAAAATTTTAAGAGGTTGTTTTTTAGTTTGTTTTAGTACTAAAAGCTACTAAACTGTAGCTAGTTTAGTAGCAGCTTTTAGTAAACATTACTGGAACAGATGTTTTCTAGATTTTCTGCAGCTTTCTAGATATGATAGTACCTGCCTATACTCCATCGATAATAAGAACTTGGTACCTCTTCCAGGACATTTTGCAGCAGAATTTTTCTGATTTTCTTAATGCAAATTCTGTCAACCCCACAAAAAGTCAACGATAATAAGAACTTGGTACTCTTCCAGGACATTTTGCGGCAGAATTTTTCTGATTTTCTTAATGCAAATTCTGTCAACCCCATGAAAAGTCAACACTGGACAATTGACAAGTTTGATTACCTTCTTATATCAGTTCAGTTCAGTCACTCAGTCGTGTCCGACTCTTTGCGACCCCATGAACTGCAGCACGCCAGGCCTCCCTGTCCATTACCAGCTGCTGGAGTCTACCCAAACCCATGTCCATTGAGTCGGTGATGCCATCCAACCATCTCATCCTCTATCATCCCCTTCTCCTCCTGCCCTCAATAAACAGGCTTTTTTTTTTTTTTAATCTTGTTAATGCTTGCTAATGAAGAGTAAATGTATTACTTAGAACCAAACAACCTAGATTAATTAAACTAATTCTGAGGTCAAAACCAAAATTATTCAGCTAGTATGGGGAAGGTATTGACTTTCCCCAGAGGGTTAGAAGTAATCTGGCACCAAAGACCTGTCACCATATTTGGAGTTATATTTGTGATCTGCAAAGAATCAGTACATGAGAGCCAGATGGACAAGGCTCTCCAGTTACAATCTGTTTCTGCAATCAGGAGATGTATCTGTGTCCCTGTTTAGAATTCTATCACCTGCATATGTACCTGAGATCTCATTTCATTTGTGTGGATATTATTGTGTCTACAACTGTTTGTTCAAAAGTAAAGTTTCTTTATTACAAAGGCAATATGCATTCATCACTTAAAATAGGACAGTAATGAAAAAGGAAAGAAAAATCATTATCTACAATTTCATCATCCAAAGAACTCTTGTTAATACCATGGCATGTTTCTTTTGGTTTTTCCTCTCATAATTATTTTGGCAAGTTTCTTACATAATCTACAATAGTTTAAAGAAATACTTACCTATTGGTCTTACACAGATAGATATCCAGACCTGAAAGAATATTAAGGGCAGTTTTCATCACTGGCAAATGCATTGAGGATGCAGTCTGCTGAATTGGTTTATCCAACACAAATAATAAGTACTTTGAAGAACCTGATAAAAGAACAGAAATAAATCCCCAGAGTTAAATAATAGGAGCCCCAAATAATCCATTGCATTAAAGCATTTCCAAAACCCTTCAGTTATAAGTGGGTTTGAGATTTTTGTCTAAACATCACCCACAAAATTAATTAAAAAGACAATACATTTGAAGTAGTTATTTGGTGCCATGATATTTTTAACATCAAATTGTTTTTTAAAAATAAAATAAATTCCAGCCAATTAAAAGCTACAAGTATGGAGGACTTCCCTGGTGGTCCAATGGTTAAGAATCCACCTTCCAAGCAGGGGATGTGGGTTCAACCCCTGGTCAAGGAACTAAGATTCCTCATGCCGTGAGGCAACTAAGCCCCTGAGGGAACTGGAAAGAAGCCCTCACAACAATGCAGATCCAGCGTGCTGCAACTAAGACCTTATGCAGCCCAAAAAACCTGCAAGTGTGACAAAACCAAAATTTATACACAACATACAACATTATTTTAGTCCAAATATACATCTATGGGTAGATTACTCATTAAGAATTTCCAAACATTGACTTTTGAATGTTAGTATATCTCTGAAACAATTTGTTATGGTGATCATGAAACTGATTCTAAATCACTCCTGACAGTCTTAGTGAGAATGTCAATGTTATTTTATTCCATGTTGTTTAGTCTTCTGATGGCTTTGGACTTGCTTTCGTGTTGATAGGTACTCTCTGGCTTCAGTGAAAATTATTGGTCCCCAGCATAAACATTTTTCACAGGTTTGAAAAGGACACAGTAAGTCAAAATTTCCCCAGAGCTTGAATTCTTTCTAAGAGAGAAAGTCTCACCTCAAAAGAACAATAGACTTCTGTTGGGTGTGATTTCCAAAGGCCATGATGCCTTCACACAGCAAAAGACTTTCATTAATGTGACTTGTGAAGACCCAAAAAATCCTTGTGAGGTGGCTTAGGACAATAAGAATGATGCTCTCAATGTTAGAGATTGTGCAAAGGAGCCAACTCCATGCAACTATACATGGACAGATCTTAAGAGTCCCAGACTCTTGACTCAGAGCATTTAGTTTTCCAAAATCGTGTTTCAATATCAGATAGACAAACGGGGAGAATTTTACTACTGTGAGTAAAATGCCATTACCATTCTGAGTGAAATGCCATTAATGCTAATTACTAGACTGTGTCAAACTTTATTTTGGGGGGCTCCAAAATCGCTGCAGATGGTGACTGCAGCCATGAAATTAAAAGACGCTTACTCCTTGGAAGGAAAGTTATGACCAACCTAGATAGCATATTCAAAAGCAGAGACATTACTTTGCCAACAAAGCTTCGTCTAGTCAAGGCTATGGTTTTTCCTGTGATCATGTATGGATGTGAGAGTTGGACTGTGAAGAAGGCTGAGAGCCGAAGAATTGATGCTTTTGAACTGTGGTGTTGGAGAAGACTCTTGAGAGTCCCTTGGACTGCAAGGAGATCCAACCAGTCCATTCTGAAGGAGATCAGCCCTGGGATTTATTTGGAAGGAATGATGCTAAAGCTGAAACTCCAGTACTTTGGCCACCTCATGCAGAGAGTTGATTCATTGGAAAAGACTCTGATGCTAGGAGGGATTGGGGGCAGGAGTAGAAGGGGACGACAGAGGATGAGATGGCTGGATGGCATCACTGTCTCGATGGACACGAGTCTGGGTGAACTCCGGGAGTTGGTGATGGACAGGGAGGCCTGGCGTGCTGCGATTCATGGGGTCACAAAGAGTCGGACACAACTGAGTGACTAAACTGATTGAACTGACTGACTAGACTGTTTGAGTCAGAAGGTAACATAAAAGGCACGCACCGTCAATCTTGCAAAAAACTGGGTGCTCGGGAAGGTGTCTCCCTTTGTACACAGTTCCTCTTCCCTTCCCATATTTAAAAGCATTTAAGTTGAGGACTTAAGGTGAAGTATTATTGAAGATCAATGTGTAGAAGTACAGGAAGAGATGTTAATTTAGAGAAAGAAGAAGGAAATAGGAGAAAAAAAATTCTGTGACACTAGGGCATCCAGCGGCAGGTGGCCTCATCAGCAATGGAATCGAATTCCTGAAAGCGCTGAAGCCAAAGTAAGGTAATGACTGTCATAGATGTTGTAGACTAAACTCCCAGACAGCGTCTAGGAAACATGCCAGAATAACAGCAAAGGTTGATTGCCTGTAGCTCTAGGATTGCAGAATTTATAAGGTGAAATATTACATCTAGTAAGTATTCAAGGAATAGTGTTGAAATTATATTGGCCATATTAGAACTTCCAAAGATAGTTTTGTCTATAGCACTATCTCTGTTGCAAGAAAAGACAAATAAAATCTCTTGAAAGATTCTTCCTTCCTAATGGCAGATATGGTCTTAATATATAAGTAACCATAAGTATGTTCCCACACTCATATGACCTTCATATGGAGACAAGGGGATTGCTCCAAAAGCCTAAATCCTTTGCTAAAATGAGCAGTAGTTATTACAAACTTTCACACTTTAAGTTTTAACAACTAAGGTGTCACAGCATTTGTAATTCTGGCAACACTCAAGCTTAATCTTCCTTTGTCTACAGAGACATGAAATTTTAAAAGTACTGTGATTATATTCACTGAGACTCCACAGTAGAATCAAGATTATTGAGTTCAATAAGAGAAATGACAAAACTATGAAAGATAGTTAATTTATTTGACAAATATTGTAAGTAAGTGTTAAGTGTTAGTCACTCAGTTGTGTCCAACTCTTTGCAACCCCATGGACTATAAGCCCACCAGGTTTCTCTGTCCATGGAATTCTCTAGGCAAGAATACTGGAGTGGATAGGGGATTTTCCAGGGGATGTTCCTGACCCAGGGATTAAACCTGGGGCTCTTGCATTGCAGGCAGATTCTTTACCATCTGAGCCACCAGGGAAGTCATGACAAATATTGGGTTGGCTCAAAAGTTCATTTAGGTTTTTCTGTAAGATTGTACAGAAAAACCCAAATGAATTTTGTGGCTAACCCTATACTTATTGAGTATCTACTGGACACCAGATACCAAGCAAGGTACACTTGAGTGGCTGGTAGAAAAATTTGGAGACAAGCAGAGAGAAGGATAAATTGACGAACAAGACAAACATAATTCTTGCTCTTCAGTTCAGTTGCTCAGTCATGTCCTATTCTTTGCAACCCCATGAACCGCAGCACACCAGGCCTCCCTGTCCACCACCAACTCCCAGAGTTCACCCAAACCCATGTCCATCGAGTCGGTGAGGCCATCCAACCATCTCATCCTCTGTCATCCCCTTCTCCTCCTGCCCTCAATCTTTCCCAGCATCAGGGTCTTTTCAAATTCTTGCTCTTATACTCCAGCAAAGAATTAAATAAGAAATTAAAGTATCCTGTGAAGGGCTGGAGCACTAAGACAGTCTAGGAGTCAGACGAGTTTTAGCCAGGCCAAGTGTGGGTAGGATGATAGCAATTAAGAAAAGTTAAAAGATATTTAGAATGACTGATGTATTGAATGGGGCAAGAGATGAGCCTAAAAAGGTCAGTAGCAATAGCTCATGAACTGTATTGTTAGCTATATTAAGGAGTTTGGGCTTTATCAGAAAGGTAATGAGAATCCATTGTTTTAAAAGTAAGTAGGAGAATGGTATGATCAAATTTGGATTTTTTTTAAAGATTCTTCCAGCTGCAATATGGAGGAGAAATTAGTAAAGACTACACTAATGACCAGTTCATAGTCAGTTATAACTATCTATGCAAGAGATATAGGTTATCTAAAACAATGTGTGGCAGTGAAAATGCAGAGACGTGATTGGTCACAGAGCATATTCTGAAGGTAGATCCACCAAGATTTGCTGATCTGTTGGCTATGGGGAATGCGGAGAAAGGAGGAATCAGGGATAATTTCCAGATTTCCAGCTAGACATCTGGTTGGGTTACAGGCCATTTCCCTGAGACTGAGAAACTAAGGAACGGGGGAAGGAGTAGGAAGTTCATGGAGAGGGCAGCAAACAATGAATGCATTTTTGAATGTGTGGAGTTAGAGATGTCTGAGACATCTTAAGGGGAATGTTGAGTTAGCTTCTGGATATCTGTTACATGTTTAAGTGCTAAGCATCAGTGGAAAGGGAAATTTAAGGGGCAAGAGAAAAAGAACTTATATAACAAGGTCTTTGGAAAGACAACAGTGATGGGCTGTGCCCAGGTGGAGGGATTTACCTTGGATAAAGCAGAAGGTTGCCTCTTTCAATGTAAAGGCATGGAAGAGGAAAAAACAGGTACAGATACAGGTGTATGTGTCCTTTTGATAGCAGGAAGTCAAGGAAGTTCCTGTCTAGTGACTTCTATTTACTCTAAAAGAAGGAGACAAGGTCATCCGCTAGCAGGTCTGATGGAAGCAGATCTGAGGTTTACCCAGAGGAGAAAAGAAGCAAAAGATACTGTATAAGATCAGAAGAAAGAAACCAGAAGTATTGGGATAATTTCCATCAAGAATAAAAGGCTGATTTTCTCTTCGTCTGGAGTTTGTTTTGAGAGGAAGTTTAGTGTTCCTTGTTCCTTGGGTGACATTACTCACTCATTTCTTCTGTATGGAGCAGGCAATTCTGGGTTTCTACTGTTATCATCTAGTCACATAAGTTTCTATAAGTATGAACCTCAGAGCTAAAGCGTGGTTGGCATTTTCTGGATGGTTTCCATATTGAGGGCATGGGGCTCCCGTCTCACCCAGCTTTGCTTACAACAGGGAAGATGGAGACAGATACTATTGGAAAGGAAACTATAATAAAGAAATAATTTACCTACCACACTTTGACTTGCTTCAGGAAATTTCATTCTGGCAACTTCAACCTCAGCACTCATTCCCATGTTCTCTACCTTTCTAGTCAAGATTTCTCTGTCTCGGACCCACCATGCACAATCTCCAATGGTTTCATTATCTGTTACTTTTTAAAAGGTCATATGTCACAAGACACATTACTGTTGCTCACTATTCAGATTGAGCATTCTTTGGTTATTTCTGTGTTGGTCTTGTTTTAATTTTCTTTTTCATTTCTTTCCATGTCAGCTCTGAGTTCTTGGAACTTATCTTTCTACTTTATTTCCTCCAGTCAGTTACTTTTGCTCGAGTGCTCTGTTAAAGTCTCATTGCCAGCATGGTCAGGGTTGATTCTATCATAAAGCAACTTAGAAAGTATGATAGTATGAACTTAGAAAATGAACATAGTGCTAATGGCAAAGTTAAAGCATTTCAAATGGGCCATAGTGATGACCCATAGAAGAAAGTATCCCACATTTACAGATAGTGGATCAATATTTCCAAATTCTATTTAAGACTGACCGGAAGCAATAGCCATGAATAATATTGAATCTCTCAGATATAAAAGCGAGTTTTTTCATTTTTGACTTAGATAGGTTTATTTAATGTCACAATGAGATTTTCCTGAGTTTTAAATTTTTATTTGTTTTGCTTGTTTATTTTTTTCCTGCAAAGAGCTTTTACTAAATTAATTGAGCATTAATAATAAATGTTGTCCTGGATTCTAGAAAGCAAAATAATAATAACTTATACAAATACTACTTGTTGGAGAGTATAATGTGACAGACATAATGTTGGGGAAATTACCTATATTAGGTTTAAATCTTATAACACCCTGAAAGCTAGGTATCATTATAACCATTTCATAGAGGAGGAAATTGAGGCTTGGAGAGGTGAAATTATTTGTCCATATCATATTATTAGTTAAGTGGCAGAGCTAAGTCCATGTGACTCCAAAAATTTATATTCTTTTCACTATCCAGACAAATGTTAGCTGTTGCTAATGCTTGCCTATTAGATCCATTTTTAGGCATTATCTAGAACAAATGTTTACTGTTCCCTTTGCTTAGCTTCTAAGCATTCTGTCGCTGGCACTATTGTCTGAAAATGAATAACAATCATTATTACAGCAAGCTCGACAATTTAGGGACTCACTGGTACCAAACACCGAACAGAAGTCAATAACCGTCTCAGAGCTCATCTCACAAGACCTCATAGCATTTTTCTGTGACACTTAAGTATTGGCAAAAAGGTTGCATTTTATTTATTTTTTCTTGGTTAACAGTATTTAGTACTGACAACCACACTGACATATTTGCAGTTCAATGAGAAATTAAAGTCTTGAAGAAGTTCTAGCAATAAATGCCATGGAAGAGAACTCAAACCAGGGCTCTGTGACACCCTAGAGGGGTGGGATAGGGTGGTAAGTGGGAGGGGATATATGTAAACCTATGGCTAATTCATGTTGATGTCTGTCAGAAATCAGCATAATGTTGTAAAGCAATTATCCTTCAATAAAAAAATTTTAAAAATGCAGTAAACTCTAAAGTCCAAACCAAGGGGGTATTTTCCTTGCATTTGGCTGTAGACAAACATGGAAGAGTATTAACATATACACATATTAGGCATTTGCAGTCAGATATTTTCTAGATGGACATGTTCACCCACACAGAAAGGTTATGGCAACTCCAGTATTCAGATTGTAAATATCCCCCAAATAAGACCCAGAAATAGGAGATGCTTAGCTCAGAAGTTAACACTTTAAACTTTGGGAAAATAGGGTTTTTTCTTTAAAGATCAACACTTTCTTCTCCTGAAGATGCCAATAATATATTCATACCAATCCTGTCTGTGGCACTAGTTCTTTGGAAAGATGTGGTTCCAAATGCCGTGAAATAAAGTCATATTCCCTTACCCTTTGATTGCTCATTTACCTTAGAGTGAGTGTATGATGATGATGATGCAGGAGGAGGAGGAAGAGGAAATCATCTTTTTGAGTACTACAATCCAGTCACTGTGCTGAGCACTTTACCCAATGAATTCTCGAAGGCCAGGCCCCACCACAGAAATCCAGCAATAAATAAAATGCAGCAAAAAAACAAAAGTTGACTCTGAGAAAACACCCTGATGCTGGGAAAGATTGAAGGCAAAAGGAGAAGGGGGCAACAGAGGATGAGATGGTTAGATGGCATCACTGACTCAGTGGACATGAATTTGAGCAAACTCCAGGAGATAGTAGAGGACAGAGGAGCCTGGCGTGCTACAGCCCATGGGGTGGCAAAGAGTTGGACATGTGGCTGAACAACAACAACAGCACTTTGTTATTTGTTACCAAAAGAAAATGCAAGGAGGCCTTGTGGGGTGAGCTCTGAGCTAGTTATTAACTTCCATTTAGTACTTAGTGCCAACACTAACATCCTCATACCTGTGAACCCACCATGAGCAGGAGGACATTCTCAGTAACTGGCATGGGGGTTAAGTAAAACTCAGGTATCTTCCCACTGGGATTCAGCTGACAGTCTCAGGGAACAGAATCTATACAAAAGAGGCTCCAAAGGAATGAAAACATTACACAGACCACCACTGAGAAGCAAGAGAATATGAACAGAAGACACAGCCTGGAGGACAAAATCTCTCTCTTACCTATCACCACTTGGGGCTGGGAGTGGAAGCTGCCTGTCTCTGAAGGGACTGGGAGAGGATTTCAAAACCTGAGTTCTAAGTTGTTACAAAGGAATGCAGCAAGAAGATAACACAATGAAATATTGCCTTCAAATTGTCTCCATGCTTTCAGAGAAAGGCATGTGTTTGATTGAGCAAAAAGGCCAGTGATTACTACTTACCTATGAAATGTTCAGCACTGTGCTATGAGCTGAAGGTATAAAGAGCTGTTCATAAAGACCCACATCCCTGTAAGGGAGACCCATTATAAACTGGTTATTATAAAACAGTGTTAAGTCCAGTATCAGAGACATATGCCCAAGACATTATAGGAGCCTAGGAATTGGACAAATTTAACCAAAGAGATTCAGGAAGGCTTCCTCAAAGAGAGGACCCTGGAGAATACTGAGTTTATGGATCACAAAACGAAAACAGAAAATACCAGCAAAATTCACTGGTGTCAGATAGCAAAGTGGCTAGGATTATGAGCATGATTTTAGAACTGGGCAGG